>NC_085031.1:16702644-16746221 GCF_963692335.1 Osmerus eperlanus | reverse complement strand
GCTGGCTCAGCTGGTGCAGGACAAGCTAGATGCGTACAAGGCTGACGACCCCACGATGGGAGAGGTGAGAGAGAGATCTACACACAGGGGAGTTTCACGAGCCAATCAGATTTAGAGAGCGAAGGGGGCTGGGTCACTGCAGACAAGCAGCGCTTTGCAATATCCTGATCACAACCCAATCTCTCTCCCACCCACCCATCCTCCCCTCCCTCCCCCCCCTCCCCCCTCCGCCCCCTCCCCCCCCCTCCCCAGGGTCCTGATAAAGCTCGTTCTCAGCTTATCATCCTGGACCGGGCGTTCGACCCCGTGTCCCCTGTCCTGCACGAGCTCACCTTCCAGGCCATGGGCTACGATCTGCTGCCCATCGAGAACGACGTCTACAAGTAAGCGTGCCAAGCGCGCGTGTGCACGTGTTTCTGAGTTTTGCCATATTTGTGTGTCTGTATTTCTTAATGTGTTTGTGTGCGTGAATGCGTGTGCGTGTCTACGTGTGTGTGTGTGTGTGTGTCTATGTGTGTGTGTGTGTGTGTCTATGTGTGTGTGTGTGTGAACCAGGTATGAGACGAGCGGGATGGGCGACTCCGTGAGAAGGAGGTTCTGCTCCACGAGGATGACGACCTGTGGGTGGGGCTGAGACACAAACACATCGCCGAGGTCTCCCAGTGAGTCAACCCTCATCCCTCCACAGCCCTCATCCCTCCACAACCCTCATCCCTCCACAGCCCTCATCCCTCCACAGCCCTCATCCCTCCACAGCCCTCATCCCTTCTCATCCCTCCACAGCCCTCATCCCTCCACAGCCCTCATCCCTCCACAACCCTCATCCCTCCACAGCCCTCATCCCTCCACAGCCCTCATCCCTCCACAGCCCTCATCCCTCCTCGACCCTCATCCCTCCACAGCCCTCATCCCTCCACAACCCTCATCCCTCCACAGCCCTCATCCCTCCACAGCCCTCATCCCTCCACAGCCCTCATCCCTTCTCATCCCTCCACAGCCCTCATCCCTCCACAGCCCTCATCCCTCCACAACCCTCATCCCTCCACAGCCCTCATCCCTCCACAACCCTCATCCCTCCACAGCCCTCATCCCTCCACAGCCCTCATCCCTCCACAACCCTCATCCCTCCACAGCCCTCATCCCTCCACAACCCTCATCCCTCCACAGCCCTCATCCCTCCACAACCCTCATCCCTCCTCGACCCTCATCCCTGAACCTGCCGACTCTAACCCTCTCTCTCTCCCCCTCCGCAGGGAAGTGACACGCCAGCTGAAGGACTTCTCAGCCAGTAAGAGGATGAACACTGCTGGAGAGAAGGTGAGGACACACCTGACGGATGTCAGGAGGAACTCCCTGAGCCTCCGACCGGGCCTGTCCAGGGGAATTTGAAAAGGGCTCTAACCACTAAGCTGTCCCCTGTGTGTGCTCCAACAGACCACCATGAGGGATCTGTCTCAGATGCTGAAGAAGATGCCCCAGTACCAGAAGGAGCTGAGCAAGGTGGGGCAGGGCAGTGTGTGTGAGTGTGTGTGAGTGTGTCAGTGTGTGAGTGTGTGTGTGAGTGTGTGTGAGTGTGTGTCAGTGTGTGAGTGTGTGTGTGAGTGTGTGTGAGTGTGTGTGAGTGTGTGTGAGTGTGTGTGAGTGTGTGAGTGTGTGTGAGTGTGTGTGAGTGTGTGTGAGTGTGTGTCAGTGTGTGAGTGTGTGTGAGTGTGTGTCAGTGTTTGAGTGTGTGTGAGTGTGTGTGAGTGTGTGTGAGTGTGTGTGAGTGTGTGTCAGTGTGTGAGTGTGTGTGAGTGTGTGTCAGTGTGTGAGTGTGTGTGAGTGTGTGTGAGTGTGTGTCAGTGTGTGAGTGTGTGTGAGTGTGTGTGAGTGTGTGTGAGTGTGTGAGTGTGTGTGAGTGTGTGTCAGTGTGTGAGTGTGTGTGAGTGTGCGTGGTGTGTTTGTACAGTATGTATGATTGTGTGTGTTTGTGTGTGTGTGTACAGCGTGTGTGTGTGTGTACAGTGTGTGTGTGTGTTTGTTTTTGTACAGTATGTATGATTGTGTGTGTGTGTACAGTGTGTGTGTGTGTGTGTGTGTGTGTACTGAATTGTCTCTGTGTACTCCCAGTATTCCACCCACCTCCAGCTGGCTGAGGACTGCATGAAGCACTACCAGGGAACGGTGGACAAGCTGTGTCGCGTGGAGCAGGTAGAGAGCGAGAGCGAGGGGTGGAGGAGGGAGCGAGGGGTGGAGGAGGGAGCGAGGGGTGGAGGAGGGAGCGAGGGGTGGAGGAGGGAGCGAGGGGTGGGGAGGGAGCGATGGGTGGAGGAGGGAGCGAGGGGTGGAGGAGGGGGGGTGGAGGAGGGAGCGAGGGGTGGGGAGGGAGCGAGGGGTGGAGGAGGGAGCGAGGGGTGGAGGAGGGGGGGTGGAGGAGGGAGCGAGGGGTGGGGAGGGAGCGAGGGGTGGAGGAGGGAGCGAGGGGTGGGGAGGGAGCGAGGGGTGGGGAGGGAGCGAGGGGTGGAGCAGGGAGCGAGGGGTGGAGGAGGGAGCGAGGGGTGGAGGAGGGAGCGAGGGGTGGAGGAGGGAGCGAGGGGTGGAGGAGGGAGCGAGGGGTGGAGGAGGAAGCGAGGGGTGGAGGAGGGAGCTTTGGGGATACATTCACAGTACACACACACATTCCTTCATTTAGCGGACACTTTCGTCGTACAAATACTGTGTGGTAGCAAGTGCAGCCGATAAGCAAGGACCTGAAGTGCGTTAGTCCTTCTGTAGTCGCTAAAGACCTTTGTGGACGTGGGATGAGAGGCGGGATGAGAGGTGGGATGAGAGGTGTGGTTGTGTGTTGCAGGACCTGGCTATGGGCACAGACGCGGAGGGCGAGAAGATCAAAGACCCCATGAGGGCCATCGTCCCCATCCTGCTGGACGCTAACGTCAGCACCTACGACAAGATCCGCATCATCCTGCTCTACATCTTCCTCAAGAACGGTGAGGAGCCCTGCCCTCATCCCTGCCCTCATCCCTCCCCCTCTTCCCTAACCTCGTCCCTCCCCTTCCTCCCTAACCTCATCCCTCCCCCTCAACCCTCATCCCTAACCTCGCCCCCCCCCCCCATCCTTAGGGGTTAATGGTTAGAGATAATAAAATGTTGAATTGGAGTGAATGATCAAGCACTACTAGGATAGAACATGTAACTTGTGTGTGTCTGCGTGTGTGTGTGTGTCTGTGTGTGTCCAGGCATCACGGAGGAGAACCTCAACAAGCTGATCCAGCACGCTCAGATCCCCCCTGAGGACAGTGAGATCATCACCAACATGGCCCACCTGGGCGTGCCCATCGTCACAGACGTAAGCTCCTCATTGGCTGGCTGGCCCATGACCTCTGACCCGCCTCCAGTCAGGAAACACCTCCGTCTTTCAGACTGAAGACAGTTTTGCTCCTTGCTATTGGTCTCTTTCTCTCTCTCTGACTCTCTCCCTTTCTCTCTCTTCTTCTCTCTCTCGCTCCACTTGCTTGTGAACTGACTGCTCCCTCTCTCCTCCCTCCCTCCGTCTGCAGTCCACCCTTCGCCGGGGTAAGAAGCTGGACAGGAAGGAACGTGTGAGCGAGCAGACCTATCAGCTGTCTCGCTGGACACCACTGGTCAAGGACATCATGGAGGTTTGTGTAACCCTCACTTGGGTGTGTGTGTGGATGGAGAGTGTGTGTGGGGAGGAGAGTGTGTGTGGGGAGGGGTGTGTGTGTGGATGGAGAGTGTGTGTGGGGAGGAGAGTGTGTGTGGGGAGGGGTGTGTGTGTGGGGAGGGGTGTGTGTGTGGGGAGGAGAGTGTGTGTGGGGAGGGGTGTGTGTGTGGGGAGGAGAGTGTGTGTGGGGAGGGGTGTGTGTGTGGGGAGGGGTGTGTGTGGGGAGGAGAGTGTGTGTGGGGAGGAGAGTGTGTGTGGGGAGGGGTGTGTGTGTGGGGAGGAGAGTGTGTGGGGAGGGGTGTGTGTGTGGGGAGGAGAGTGTGTGGGGAGGGGTGTGTGTGTGGGGAGGGGTGTGTGTGTGGGGAGGAGAGTGTGTGTGGGGAGGGGTGTGTGTGTGGGGAGGGGTGTGTGTGGGGAGGGGTGTGTGTGTGGGGAGGAGAGTGTGTGGGGAGGGGTGTGTGTGTGGGGAGGGGTGTGTGTGTGGGGAGGAGAGTGTGTGTGGGGAGGGGTGTGTGTGTGGGGAGGGGTGTGTGTGGGGAGGAGAGTGTGTGTGGGGAGGGGGGTGTGTGTGGGGAGGGGTGTGTGTGGGGAGGGGGGTGTGTGTGGGGAGGGGTGTGTGTGGGGAGGGGTGTGTGTGTGGGGAGGGGTGTGTGTGGGGAGGGGTGTGTGTGTGGGGAGGGGTGTGTGTGGGGAGGGGTGTGTGTGTGGGGAGGAGAGTGTGTGGGGAGGGGTGTGTGTGTGGGGAGGAGAGTGTGTGGGGGGAGGAGAGTGTGTGTGGGGAGGGGTGTGTGTGTGGGGAGGGGTGTGTGTGTGGGGAGGAGAGTGTGTGTGGGGAGGGGTGTGTGTGTGGGGAGGAGAGTGTGTGTGGGGAGGGGTGTGTGTGTGGGGAGGGGTGTGTGTGGGGAGGGGGGTGTGTGTGGGGAGGGGTGTGTGTGTGGGGTGTGTGTGTGGGGAGGGGTGTGTGTGGAGAGGGGTGTGTGTGGGGAGGGGTGTGTGTGTGGGGAGGGGTGTGTGTGGGGAGGGGTGTGTGTGGGGAGGGGTGTGTGTGTGGGGAGGGGTGTGTGTGTGGGGAGGGGTGTGTGTGGGGAGGGGTGTGTGTGTGGGGTGTGTGTGTGGGGAGGGGTGTGTGTGGGGAGGGGTGTGTGTGGGTGGAAAGTGTGTGTGTGTGAATATGTGCATGTGTGCATCAGCTACTGGTCAGTCTGTCAGTTTTTGAAAATACATGTTTTTCTGCCCCTCCCCCCCCCTCTCTGCAGGATGCCATTGAGGATAAACTGGACACCAAGCACTATCCCTACATCTCCACCCGCTCCTCCGCCTCCTTCAGCACCACCGCAGTCAGGTAAACACACACACAGGGTGGGGTGAGGGGTGGGGTGAGGGGTGGGGACTGATGAGAGAATGCTGACACACTGACCCTCCAGCCAACACAATCATCCACCCCGACACCCTCCATGATTGATCTGCCGTCGGGTCTGCTCTGCTCTAGTCCAGTCCCAGTGCTCTCTGCCCTCCTCCCCTTACCTCCCCCACCTCCCTCCCCCTCCATCTTTCCTCCTCTCGCCCCACTCCTCCTTCCCCTCCTCCCCCCCTCCTCCTGTTCACCCCTCCTCCTCCCTTCGATATTGACACCTGCTGTAACTCCACAGGCAGGTTTTGTTTGCATTTGTGAGTCACAAATAACGTACACACACGTTCACAAGCACACACACATTATTGATTCTGGTGAAAACAAGAGCAGGGAGGGAGGTCACATTGACATTAAGATAGGGAACACAGGGAGAGAGAGAAAGATAGAGAGATATAGGGAACATACACAACACTAACGCTCCCCCTGTCCTCCTCCACCCCTCCTCCCCGGCGCCTCCCTCACGCCAGCGCCCGGTACGGGCACTGGCACAAGAACAAGACCCCGGGCGAGTATCGAACCGGGCCTCGCGTCATGGTGTTCATCATCGGAGGCGTGTCCTTCAGCGAGATGCGCTGCGCCTACGAGGTCACCCAGGCCAACGGGAAGTGGGAGGCTATCATTGGTGAGTCTGGCTCCGGGGGGGTGCCACTGAGCGCTGGGCGCAGGGGGGCTGGGGGGTGGGAGTCCCCTGTAGAGATAATGGTATGGTCCGACCTGGCACACACACACACCAAGCACGTTATCTAGATTAGGGTCGGTCAAACCTGCTCCTGGAGAGATACCCTCCTGTAGGGTTACACTCCAACCCTGCTCCTGGAGAGATACCCTCCTGTAGGGTTACACTCCAACCCTGCTCCTGGAGAGATACCCTCCTGTAGGGTTACACTCCAACCCTGCTCCTGGACGGAGTGTATCTCTCCAGGAGCAGGGTTGGAGTGTAACCCTAAAGGAGGGTGGATCTCCAGGAGCAGGGTTGACCAGCCCTTATCTAGATGATCAACTCTGATTTCAGGCTCTCCTAAACACATCTAGTTTTAGTGAATAAAGTTGCAGTATTGTACAGTGTGTAGTATTTTTGGTACAGCACATGGAAAAGCCAGTTTTTCTGTTCTTGTCTGTCTAGTCAGTCTGTGTGCTAAGAGTGAACATGTATCATTTGTCTCTGCTATGTCCTGCTTTTGCTTCCAACTTTGTAAACACAAGACTATTATCTTTGAATTCTGTGTATTTTGGTATTGTGTTTTTGTGTTGAACTGTGCTTTGGCAGTGTGTTAGTGTGCGTGTAGGTGTGTTTGTATACAGTATGTTTCCGTGTACAGTATGTTTCTGTGTACTGTGTGTATGTGTGTGTTCGCAAGTTGAGAACTGTGCAGTGTTTTGATTTACCTTATTTGGCCGAGAAGTGAGGAGAGAAGGAGAGAGAGACAGAGAGAGAGAGTGAGAGAAAGAGAGAGAGAGAGAGAGTGAGTGAGAGAGACAAAGAGAGAGAAAGGAGAGAGAGAGAGAAAGAGAGAAAGAGAGAAAGAGAGAAAAAGAGAAAGAGAGAAAGAAAGAGAGAGAGAGTGGTCTGACGTGACGACGAGTGGTGAAGCCGCCTCTGTTCCTCCGCAGGTTCTACCCACACGCTCACCCCCACCAAATTCTTAACGGACCTGCAACACCCCGACTTCCGAGAGTCCACTAGGGTGTCCTTTGAGGACCCAGAGCCCACTGAGGAGTGAGACAGAGTGAGAGAGGGAGGGAGGGAGAGAGAGAATCTCACACTCTGACAAAGTAAAGGCAGCCGCTCAAAGAAGCCCTTTCTGAACTCCTCTAACAGCACAAGGGCTTCCTTTTTGTTTTCCGTCGTTGCTCCTCCCACTACACTCAGTGACTGTTTAATGACTCCCCCTCAGGGATGAGGCTCATCCTCCTATCACTGCATGGCCCCCTTACCTCAGGCCCACCCCCTGTAGGCCAACAGCCAATCAGAACAGGGCTGGGGATTCCCATCAGCCAATAGGCCCGGCCCAGTCGTTGTTGCCAGGTAGAAGAGGTGTTTGCTGGCGCTGGGCCTATAGGGAGTGACGCTGAGGTTGAGTTGCCATGCCAACAGGAGCCCTGACCCCATCCCTGCAGCCCACCTCCCACCATCATCTCTAGCTGGGTGGATTAAATCGCCCCCCTCCTGCCCCACCCCCCCAGCCTGGGTTCCTCTCAGCTTGTTTCGCACCCCCTGACCCCCCCAAATTTGATCATGTTTGGCGAAGATTTAATCTACCCCCGAGATCCATGTTTTTTTATTTGTTACTGTTGGATTCATTTTCTCCTTCTTCTCCTAAGTAACACGCCAAGACAATCATGTTTTTATGGAATGCTTTTCTTTCAGGGTAGGTTATTGAGTTACTGTTGGATTTCAAGAAAACTCTCTTTATCAAGTCTTTTTTTTCTTGTTTTTGTTCTTTCCCCTCTCCACCACCTAGCAACAGCCTCTTAACTCCGCCCCTAGCAACAGCCTCTTAACTCCGCCCCTAGCAACAGCCTCTTTACTCCGCCCCTAGCAACAGCCTCTTAACTCCGCCCCTAGAAACAGCCTTTTAACCTTGCCCCCTAGCAACAGCTTCTTAACTCCGCCCCCTCTTAACCATGCCCCTTCTGACCGGGCATCCAGCAGCGCTCCACTGCAGACACTGAGACTGCGACTGTAGCGCTGCTTACCTGCAGAGATGGCTGCAGTACACACATCCTTCACTGTAGAAGTACAGACACTCACGTTACCCTCAAGACTCTGGTAGAAGTTGAAGTGCTAACTACACTTTTTCACTCAAGTTAAAGAAAAGAAGTATGGGCTCTGACATAAGTAAAAAGTAGCCATTACTACCTCTTTTAGTGTTTTAGTCACAGGTTGTCAGAAAAATTGTCAAGTACTGATACCAGAAAAACAACAGTGTAATCACAGTGTAAGGATAGTGTAATCACAACATAATAACAACATAATAACAGTGTTATAACAGTATAACAACAGTGTTATAACAGTGTAACAGTCTGTCAGAAGTAGAAAGTACATTTATGTGTTAAAAATGTAAGGACTGAAAGTAAAAAGTTGAAAGAAAAATAAATAGTGAAGTAAGGTACTGATACCAGAACCCCCCCCCCCCACTCCCGTGTAGGTCAATAGATCTTAATCGTCAACAACCTTTAACCCTTGTGCTGCCTTCGGGTCACATGACCCAAAGGTTCATAACAAACCATCGTTGTGTTTACCCAATTTTACCCAATACAAAAACAAATAAAAATAATTTTCTTTGAACCTTCGCAATGTGGGGGGTCTGAGACAGCCCGACGGTTAAAAGAAAATGCTTCACTTTGTTTTTGTATGCGGTAAAGTTGTCGCAATACGACAGTGGGTCACAATGACTGATGTGTCAGAATGACCCGAAGATAACACAAGGGTTAAGATGTTGACCTTCATCACACCAAGAAGCACAGCCCACAGGAACCTACAGGAGGTCTGCTTTTCGCTCTTAATTTAGTTTAAAAACCAGTGAGGTGATTTAGTTTAAAAACCAGTGAGGTGATTTAGTTTAAAAACCAGTGAGGTGATTTAGTTTAAAAACCAGTGAGGTGATTTAGTTTAAAAACCAGTGAGGTGATTTTCGGGATAGATCTATGACATCCATCCCATACATGCTTCTCTGCAAAAACTATATATTTTCAAACCAACATTTAGTTTCATGGTTTTTATATTTTTTACTCAGTAAGGATCAATCACCATTAGCAGTATGAAGGCACTAACATACTGCCACCATCCAACACTTCCTAAACAAAACGGCCATTTTTCTTTTTTTCTTTACTAAAACCGATGTTTGTTTCTGTACTGGTACCTCTTCATGTGGTCGGCGTGGAGGAGGAACATGGAAGTGATCTGTTTCTGCCTCAGGGCCCGCAAAGCTGCACGTTTGAGACGCAGAGAGACGGGAGAGAACTAGGCAAGGACAGTCCAAAGTTGCTCTGTGACTAGTGAACACCCCCACCCACCCACCCACCCACTCCCACCCACCCTCACCCCCACCCACGATGCCTGCCTCACCATGGTGACCCAACTTGAGATGGACTCGCCTCTTCCTCTCCTGTCTCTACCTGTTCCTATTGAGTCTGGGATGACACACTTGTCTTGATCGCTTCAGTACGACCATCCTTGAAGAGAACCGGACTGGTCCGGTTTACAGAGCCCTATTGAAGCCGTTTCAGAGCCACAGGTCATACAAGGCGTCCTTTAGTGAAAGGAAACATGCAGCTTTGCCTTAGAAACAAACCGCTGGATATTAACTGCCGATAAAAACTGTTGAAGCTGGTGTGGAGCACAAACCAACACTTTGATTCAGCTGTCTGCCCTGTTTACGAAGGGCTCCGTTTGTTCAAGATGGAGGTAAGCCATCAAATTAACGGCATAGTGACAAACTAGTTGAGGAAAGTGTTTGGTTTGTCTGGTCCAACACCTTTGTGATGCCGTGTCCGAAATGTGTCTTCAGCTATCGAAAAGTCAGCTCATTCATATTTTGCCAGAGCTGTTGTGTTCCTACCTTTCAATTAGCCTTTTTAATATATATATATTATTTTAGTACGATTATAGATTCACAACTTAGTCTAATTGATTTTCCATCTTACTTTGACTAATAATAACGTAAGAAACATTCAATGCTTTTTTTTTTGTTGTTGGCAGTGCTTTGCTATGTTTGCATGCACTGTAATTAGGAGTTTCGGTCACTTGATTCCACCTGATTTTCTGCACCTATATGAGTACAGGTGTTATGTCACTGGATCTACATTCATGTCAAGATCACAGGGTGACACACACTTTGCAACCTTTGGTAGAAGGCGATAGCGGTGTTTGATTACTTTACAAAACAGGGAAAATCACTTGGTTAAGGTTGCAAAATGTGAAAGCCCACAATTTTTTTCTTTCTTCGGTCTGTGATCATCACTAACTTTTAACCAATCACAGGCCTCCATGTCTGAAAGATGACTTGCATGTAGCATAATTTGTAACCAAATTTGTATTTGTTTTTGTTTGTCAGGCAGCATAATCTCAAATGATTTCTTTCTAACAGTGTGAACAGCCACCAAATGTTATGGCTACCGATTTATAATTTCAACTTTTCTTGGCTCACCATCAACATTCTGTGTGAATCTCATCAACTGTAGACATTCATAAGAGCTGAAAACACATTTTCCCAGAGGCCTAATGTTTAGCCAGTCCTAATGCGGCTATCTGTGTGTGTGTGTGTTCCTGTTGGTTTGTCTCCAGGATCGACTCATGTCTTCACCCCTACCGGAGTGTTGGATGCTCTCAAGGCCATGAACAAACCAGATGAGGAAGTTGCAAGCTAAAATCATCCAATCACGTCTCTCGCTTCTGATATCCCGCTAACCTAGTACCCTGTCCCCGTCTCCTTGACAACGATTCTCCCAAATCTTACGTTTATTGTGAATGCATCTTGCTTGAGAAAAAAATAACAACAAAAAACAATGACAGCATTGATGAAAAAAAATACATGTGAAAAACAAATAAAGTCAAAAGAATCGTTGCAAGTATTCTCATGTTTTACAATGGATGCAAATAAATAAACTTATTTAAAGAGGTTTAAACATCAACAAATGCCATTTAAAACTTGAAAGTACCAAATGTTATATTGTATGCTATGAACCCTGCTAGAATGCGTAAAAGGTAGAGATTTTCTGTTTGTTCCCTTGGTTACCTTATTGGTGTGAAGTTAATTGATAGTGGGGGGAGGAGGGATGTGTGTTGAGGCCTAGAACCATTAGTAGAACCATCTCCTCATCCTGACAGATATTTCATCCTCCATTGACCCACAAGGAAAGAACCCTGGTCGTTCGAGATGTTTGTGTCAGTAGCATGCTTGCCCATTGTGTGGACTGTTACTGTAAAACTATTATGTGGCAAAAAATAGGACCAGACAACACCCAACAGTACAGATCATTTCCATAGTCTGTGATGTTTGACCATGGTCAGTCAGTTTCAAAACTGAAATCTCCCCTGTAGATATGTAGTGGAGGACAAGGGCCCTCCATCCCTCCTCACCCACACACGAACGCAAGTATTTACTCACCTCAGCCACTTCCTTTCTCTGGAGACATTTCAAGTTTTAGTGTCAAAAAGGCCACTGCTTGCGGATATTTAAACAATTATCTTAAAAGGGCCGAGTGTATTTCAGTATTGTATCCTGTCAGATTCAGTCTCATCATTGGTTCGTAACGCTGTGTTCCATGCGCGAGTAGCGTGTTGTGTATCTGCCATAAGTTGATGTTTTAGCGTCTGTCTGTTCACCAGTGATATTTCTGACTGTGAAGTAGTGAAACATTTCCTTTCAAAATGAAAAAACGAAAAAAGTAGAAAAAAAGCCAATGTGAAGCCGCTGTGTTTGTGCTGTTTTAGCTGTAGCTGTAGTGGTCAACTAAATAATAACTAATATCTATATTTCGTTCATCTGTCTGTAGGTTTCTCCTCTGGTGCGCTGTTAAATCTTCCAATGGTGAATGGCTTTGCAAAGAAATGTAACCCAGATTATTAACGTTTTTATTTATTTGTCCCCTTTTTCTTTTTATCTTTCCCTGTTTCCTGGCCAAACTGGTTGTATATTGCACTATGCGTTTTCTGTCAACGCTTTATTTCAATTAGTATTATTCTTTCTGTTATCATTTGCTGTTGTGTTATCGTTCACTGTCTATTCAATTAATTTATATAAGTTATTTATCAGAGACAAATATTAATAAATGAAACATTAAGTCTGTCCTAAACATGTTTAACTTATTGGAAATCTATGTTTGCGAGTGTTCAAGCACAAACAAAAGAATACTTCATGTGTACCAGTGTACTAAAGGCTATCTAATAAATTGGCTTCCATTACAATACCACAGACTCTGAATATTAATGCTTTATATCCTGGTGTTCTGCCTTTCTACAGTACCTTTATAAACTGGTCTTGTTCTAGTGTGCTGGTACAGTACCTTTATAAACTGGTCTTGTTCTAGTGTGCTGGTACAGTAGCTTTATAAACTGGTCTTGTTCTAGTGTGCCATTTGCTCTATTGCAGGAACCACTTAGCCAATAAAAAAAAACTTGCAGACCATCTAGCTAAATAGTATATCCCTGGAACAACAGGCCTTCTACCCAGACTGGGCGCCATACAATTGTTAGCGGCACATGATTTTCGCGGGTGTGCACTCCTTTTTTACGTACCGGTAGGCTAGTTATAGATATGACGAGTTTCTAGTTGGCCACAACTGCGCGGGGCTCAAGATATATATATATGTATATATCTATAGAAAAATATAGGCCTATATGTAGGGCACAGAGGGAAGTCAACACACAGGTTGCAGTTTGGGATCCACCCTTTTATTACAGTGTATTTAATAATAAAATAAATTTAAGTTACTAGAAATAACTTAAATCCAACCTCAGCACACCCCCACCAGTCGTGCCGGTATTCCCAAATCCCAAATATTAATAATAATAAAGTCCAGATTCCCGCAGCGCATCTCCGACTCTCAACCCTTTCGGCTGCTTGGTCTGTCGCCGCTCGCTGCGTCTCCCTTGTCCGCAACACCCACTGTTACCGCGTTCCACCGCCATTCACTGCACCCGAGGGAACAAACACACACAGGTTATAAGCCATTTAGAACATCGCCACTCCATGTCCCCCACAATCATAAAAATTGCAGCAAGTTTTATATAGCACAGCTTACTCACCCATCATCCTCTGACTTAGTGGGAAGAATGGCACTGCTTCTGCTGAGACATGAGCCAAGGGATGTCTGGCTCCAGACTGGAGAGTTTCAGTCTCATATTTGGCTCCACGTTGATCTGGTTGCGTTGCTTTGTTTTCAGACCAGCAAGTGTGGAAAATCCATCTTCACAGTTGTAGGTGGTTGGAAACTGCATCAACACTTTAAGAGCCGAGCCAGCCAGCTCAGGATGCTCAGGATGGACATGGACCCAAAAGTCTGTCAAACATTTCTCTCTGAAAGTCGTCTTCAGAGTCCCATCTGTTGTGATTTCCACAAGGCTGTCAGCCTCTCTGGGAGGACGCATGGAGCAGACATGTTTGATGTGTTCTTTGTCTCCGAATGGACTTCTGATCCACTCATGGCCTGCATCTAACTCTGGGAAATATCTTCCCAACTGCGAGTGAAGGCCTTGCAGATGTTCCTTGAAGGCTGCAACAGTGTCGCCATCCAGCTGCTCTTCGGTGGTGAGAAGAAAATCTGCGAGTGTCGGAAAATTGTCATATTCCTGGCGATCGAGACGGCCACACCACAATTCCATCTTGAGGCATACAGCTTTGATTTTGTCCTGGACATTGAAGACTGTGACAGCTTTTCCTTGCAGTGATAAGTTCACAGCATTGAGAGTGCTGAAAACATCAGCCAGGTAAGCCAACTTTGCCAGCCACTGGAAATCCTGCACTTGGTCATACACTTCATCACTAGGATGGAGGAATAACATCACCTCGTCGCGCAGTTCAAATAAACGGGTGAGGACTTTCCCACACGACAGCCAGCGAACTTCAGTATGAAAAAGAAGTTTTTTATGTTCGCTTCCCATTTCTTCACACAACACTTTAAAAAGACTTGAGTTCAGAGCTTTGGCTTTGATTGTGTTAACCAATTCCACAGACTGGTCCAGTACTGCCTTGAGACACGGGGGCATCCTCTTGACAGCCAGCTGTTCTCTGTGAATGCAATGTGTTGCCGTGGCCAATGGTGCTACTGCGCGTACTCGCGCTGTTAGTCCTTTACGTTTCCCAGTCATCGCAGTTGCACCGTCTGTACAAATGCCAACGCATCTTGTCCAGTCCAGGTCATTCTGTGTAATGAAATCGTTGAGTGAGTCAAAAATAGCTTCTCCTGTTCTGATGGTCGGGAGGGAACGACAAAAAAGAAAATCATCATGCACTTCTCCTGCATATATGTACCTTACATAAGAGAGCAGATTTGCTTCATTCCCTATGTCGGTGGACTCTTCCAGTTGTAGAGAAAAAAAATGGCTTTGGCGTATGCGTATCAACAGCTGATCTTCAACGTTTTGAGCCATCGATTGTATTCGCCGCTGGACTGTGTCATTAGACAGTGGTATTTTTTCAACTATATCACCTGCTTGTTTTCCTCCTAACAAAAGCTCAGCTATGCGCTTCGCAGCTGGTTTAACTAATTTTTCACCAAGCGAATGAGATTTACCCAGTTTTGCGATCATCAGGGATATGTAGTATGAAGCCTCTGTAGTCAACGCATTTTCCCCGGCTAAAAAAAACCGTGAGGGCTCCTTCTTCATCTGTTTCTTCAGTTCATCCCGTTTTCTCTCAAAAAATCCTATAGGTTTCCCCATGTACTCCATGTGCTTACTCTCAAAATGCCGCTTGAGCTTAGCAGGTTTCATGCATTCATTTGCTAACGATCCATAACACAAAACACAATGTGGTTTAGGATCCTCTTCGTCCCCAGTCCAAAAAAATCCAAATTGTATGTACTCCTTGTTGTATTTTCTTTTCACTTTAGCAGTGGATTTTCCATGTTCAGGCTGAGGCAAACTAGCACTACTAGCATCCAAGGGCTCCACGATCGCCACTGCGTCTGAATCATCTCGGCGTTGCACCTTCACCTTATCTTTCTCTTTCTCATTTAATTTCCTTTTCATTGTCCCTGTTTTAAAGTCGCCTTTCTGTTCTAAAAAGCCTTTTAAAATGCATAGAGTTAATATTACTAGAGGAAGCAACTTTTGTCTTCCAAGATGGCGTCCTCATTCATTTCTATGAAAAGAGTAATAACGTGGTCCCGGTTCTTGGGACACCACCGGATAGAAAATCAGGAAATGACGTACTCGAATGAAGAGAGTTCGTGCAACTTCGGCTCTTTATCAGGAAATGACGTACCCGAATGAGTGTAAAAATACGCCAATATGTGTTGTTTTTTCCTTGTTACTGTGCCTTATTATTCCTTATTATTACTGTGGGAGAGTGCAATCATCCAATCCACCAAGCAACTCAAAACGATAGTGAATACCAACAGAAGAATATTGCATTGCATTGGGGATTTTGGCACATTTTTTTGGGCCGCTACCCACACGGTTAGCTGTGTTGCTCATTCCATGAATGCACGATCCTTACAAGTTGGACCTCTTTGTAAAGGTGACTAATCAGGCTTTCCATATATATATAAAAGATATAAAATATAATACCAATTGGTATTATTGAAGGGGAGGAATAATCGACCGAAATAACGTTTCCGAACTTTTTTTGAGGAGTTTATACAAGACGTTTCCATCAGATATAAGTGGGGGTGAAACATAGTCACTGAGGACCTTTATTGTCCCACAAAAGCAGTCTGGCTTGATGACACGATCAAAAAAAGAATAATGAGTGTGTTTAACAAAAGCTTCTGAAGGCAAGACTAATATTATTTAAATATATATCATTTCCTATTGTGGTTATCAGTTAAAGTATTAATCTTCGTCTTTGCTCCAGATAGACATGTCAACAATCTATGCTCACGCTTAACATAGGAATATAATATTTGCCATCATGTCATGAACGTTTTTACGAAAAATCAAATCTGTTTTAAAATAACAGGAATAAACTATATTAACAACATTTCATGTATGTGTGACAACCATTTGCTAAACTTGCTACAACAGGGCAGGCAACTCAAGCCATTTCTTTCAGCTCCAGGTAAATCGGCTATCGGCCAATGTGAACTTTTGTGCTCGTGCCCTGTTAGTATCCGCGAGCACATTTGCAGGCAACTTTTATTGACGTAAGCAAATAAAAGGGGTGCTAGTTTACCCATTTCGGATTGGTTTCAAACTTAGCAAAAATCAGGAAAAATTATTCTATGAAAAAGCTAGTAGTATGAGCCAGGTTCAAGAATCGAACAAATATTATTGGGGGAGATAGTTTTGTAAATGTTGACTGGAGTTAATAGAATAAAAACGACCGGAAGAGCCGGAAGTCTAACAAGAAATGCAATACCACCTACATCCACCGGGGCCGTTGCTTCAAGCCGAAGGGCAAGGGGTGGGGGCTTGGTTAAAATGTCATTGACGTCATACACATTGTACGGCCCGAGATACTGCTTGACGGCAAGCTCTGGTTACTTCCACTTTTCTCTCGAGGCATCGACAACACAGCTGACAGGTTAGGCTCTCCCTGTCAATACACATGCTAGAAAGAGTTTTGGTTTGCTAATGTTGTTGCTAATGTTGCTAATGCTCTGACATTCTGTTTCTGCTTCGGATGCCATCAAGCGGGATCTCTGGTCGTAGTCAGTCCTTCACTATCCATCCATCCATCCATCCATCCATCCATCCATCATCTTCCGCTTGTCCGGGGGTCGGGTCGCGGGGGCAGCAACCTAAGCAGGGAGGCCCAGACTTTCCTCTCCTCGGCCACTTCCACCAGCTCTTCCTGGGGGACCCCGAGGCGTTCCCAGGCCAGCCGAGAGACATAGTCCCTCCAGCGTGTCCTGGGTCTTCCCCGGGGCCTCTTCCCAGTGGGACGTGCCCAGAACACCTCACCAGGGAGGCGTCCAGGAGGCATCCTTATCAGATGCCCGAGCCACCTCAACTGGCCCCTCTCGACGCGGAGGAGCAGCGGTTCTACTCTGAGCCCCTCCTGGATGACCGAGCTTCTCACCCTATCTCTAAGGGAGAGCCCGGACACCCTGCAGAGAAAACTCATTTCGGCCGCTTGTATTCGCGATCTCGTTCTTTCGGTCACTACCCACAGTTCGTGACCATAGGTGAGGGTAGGAACGTAGATCGACTGGTAAATAGAGAGCTTCGCCTTTCGACTCAGCTCCTTCTTCACCACAACGGACCGATGCAGAGCCCGCATCACTGCGGACGCCGCACCGATCCGCCTGTCGATCTCGCGCTCCATCCTTCCCTCACTCGTGAACAAGACCCCGAGATACTTGAACTCCTCCGCTTGGGACAAGATCTCCTCCCCGACCCGGAGATTGCACTCCACCTTTTTCCGGTCGATAACCATGGCCTCAGATTTGGAGGTGCTGATTACCATCCCAGCCGCTTCGCATTCGGTTGCGAACCGCTCCAGTGAGAGCTGGAGGTCACGGCCCAATGAAGCCAACAGGACCACATCATCCGCAAAAAGCAGCGACCCGATCCTGAGGTCCCCAAACCGGACCCCCTCAACGCCCTGGCTGCGCCTAGAAATTCTGTCCATATAAGTTATGAACAGTCCTTCACTAACCAATCATCATTCGTTAGCAGAATGCTAGCGTGTTATGGGCAACAACCACTTACCCTGTAAGAAATCGAAAGGATATACGTACTCGTTCATTCAACTTTCGACATGTAATCCATGTTGAACATGCAAAAACTACAATCAAATCTGAGATTTCTCAACGACAAGCAGGTGAAAGAGACAAATTTAGCCGTTTAGCCCCATAGACTCCCATTCATTCTGCACTCGTCCACGATCACTCCCAGTGGAACTCTGGTGGAACTCCAACAAAATTCGGTACAATGGGGCTTAATAGGGAGCGGCCAGGCTCTCCTTAAACAGGCTCTGCTTCAAATCAACGGAACCTTTTGGAACGTTTTCGTTTCTTTTCTGAAAACTGGGCCTGACACCAGCGCTCAAATGTCTCGTAATCTCCATAAACATTAAAATTGACGGTAAAATCTTCCATGTTATTGATAGTTTTTTCCCCGCAAGGTGCTACAAAATTCATAGTTATCAATGAGTTATAGTTAGATACAAATTACCACAACATTCCGTTAAATGACCGGACTACTTGCGGAATGTTATGAAAGTGTGAATTAGAAGCACGAACCCAGTTGCCAATGACAGCGGTCAATATCTTTTCGCAGCAGTGGATATCAAGATATTACGGACCTGCGACCGTTGGGGTGGCCCATTCAAATCAACGGAACTTTTTGGAACAGTCTGAAGAGCCGTATACTAACCTTTAATAGATTGGGCTACTACTACTGACTCTGTTCTCTTCGTTCTGAGTTGTTGTTGACTGGTTTATGCTTGTTGTTGACTGGTTTATGCTTGTCTTGAAACCACAATGAACAAAAAATGACCATGGATTCAACATCCAAAATTTATTTAAACAGAAAATGGTAATCATTATCTGTTTTCATTTAGTTTCAAAATGCAGTATCTGGAAAAACAAAAAAATTAGATCAACACAGTACAAAAAAGATATGGGGACGTCAGAAGCTTTAGAAAATATACTCCTTTTGTGTTTGACACAAAAACCTATTGAGACTATAGACAGTCTGATTAATTATTTCCCTGAAAGTAACAAACACACACACACGTAAAACGGCCTATACACACCGTCTTTCAAGCCAAAGCCATCAAGGCCTTGTGGTTAAAACTAGTTCCACTTCACAACTGTGTGTTCTGGTGCGCGCTGTCATCACATTAGAATCGTTCCCACCCATGCTAAACATGTAGAGTGGTTCCAGGTGTACAAACATGGATGGTGCCACAGCAGCCTGTTCACCCTGTCATAGTTAGGAGGATATGGGAGCGATTCATTTCCCTTCCACAGAACACTCAGGAAGAGACATAGATAGAATCCTTTCTTCCTACAGTAAGAATCTCTGTTTTGCTACCAGACAGACAGAATCCAGGACAGCTGTTCTGCCACCTGGAGATCATCTCTCTCTATCTTTGATCACTTCCCCCGCCGCGGTGCGACTTCCTGTCGTTCAGTACGTGCAAGACTGCGACAGCGCCCTCTGGTTGTGGAGGCCGGTGGCCAGGGAGCGGGTCATGCGTTTGGAGACGAGCCTCATGTCTCTGGCTGCCAGGACGGCCCGGTTCAGGGACCTGTCCAGGGACCTGTCCAGGGACCACTGGCCGGCCGAGACGGAGCGCCCGGAGGCCCCCCTGGCCTCCTCACGACCTCTGACCCCCCGGGACGCCCCCTCGCCCTGCACCACGTAGACGGGATGGGGGTAGGAGGGGGGCTGCGACACAGGGCTGGGTAGGAACCTGGGGGGGGTGACAGGTTCACACATCCACGTTATACCGCTTCACTAAACGCCAGTCTGACGTCTACCGACTGGGTGGGGAGGCGACTTACAGAACTGGCGCAGAGCACACGGGCACACACTGGACCAATGCCACGCCACCGAGCACAGGAAGGGGCGGGGCTGCCAGAAACATGTGTGGATAGCTCATTGGTTGGCTCATAGGTTGGCTGGTTTGGGGGGCGTGGCCTGCGTCTTTCTCAAGGCTGCGTGCTGCGGACAGGAAACAAGCTGAACGTTAAACATCACCTGACACATGGTCACATGTTCAGAGGTTACGTCAAAGCGTGAGGATGAAACCCAGTGAGGCAGCGCCGGCGTGTGACTGACCCGGGTGGAGGAGGGCGGGCCCGTGTCTGTCGGCCGTCCCACACACGGTGCAGTGAGGACTGGGGCCTCTCGCCTCAGTGTCACCCCCTCCTGGCCCTGACGGATGAGGACAAATTCACATCGTTGTTTGATTCATTAAGAAGACGCTTTGGATCCCAAAAGACAATACAAAATACACAAGTATAAAAAAAGAGAAGTTGCACAAGCAGGAATGACCAGGAGTGAAACTCTGTGAGCCTCAGGCCTTGTTGTCCCCAGGGACAGAACACCAGACTGACCCAGGACCAGACCTTAGTGCTGACCCAGGACCAGGCCTTAGTGCTGACTGCTGACCCAGGACCAGGCCTTAGTGCTGACTGCTGACCCAGGACCAGGCCTCAGTGCTGACCCAGGACCAGGCCTCAGTGCTGACCCAGGACCAGGCCTCAGTGCTGACCTAGGACCAGGCCTCAGTGCTGACCTAGGACCAGGCCTTAGTGCTGACTGCTGACCCAGGACCAGGCCTTAGTGCTGACCCAGGACCAGGCCTCAGTGCTGACCTAGGACCAGGCCTTAGTGCTGACTGCTGACCCAGGACCAGGCCTTAGTGCTGACCCAGGACCAGGCCTTAGTGCTGACCCAGGACCAGGCCTTAGTGCTGACTGCTGACCCAGGACCAGGCCTCAGTGCTGACCCAGGACCAGGCCTCAGTGCTGACCTAGGACCAGGCCTCAGTGCTGACCTAGGACCAGGCCTTAGTGCTGACTGCTGACCCAGGACCAGGCCTTAGTGCTGACCCAGGACCAGGCCTTAGTGCTGACTGCTGACCCAGGACCAGGCCTTAGTGCTGACTGCTGACCCAGGACCAGGCCTCAGTGCTGACCCAGGACCAGGCCTCAGTGCTGACCCAGGACCAGGCCTCAGTGCTGACCCAGGACCAGGCCTCAGTGCTGACCTAGGACCAGGCCTTAGTGCTGACTGCTGACCCAGGACCAGGCCTTAGTGCTGACTGCTGACCCAGGACCAGGCCTTAGTGCTGACCCAGGACCAGGCCTTAGTGCTGACTGCTGACCCAGGCCTTAGTGCTGACCCAGGACCAGGCCTTAGTGCTGACCCAGGACCAGGCCTTAGTGCTGACCCAGGACCAGGCCTCAGTGCTGACCTAGGACCAGGCCTTAGTGCTGACTGCTGACCCAGGCCTTAGTGCTGACTGCTGACCCAGGCCTTAGTGCTGACCCAGGACCAGGCCTTAGTGCTGACTGCTGACCCAGGCCTTAGTGCTGACCCAGGACCAGGCCTTAGTGCTGACCCAGGACCAGGCCTTAGTGCTGACCCAGGACCAGGCCTTAGTGCTGACCCAGGACCAGGCCTTAGTGCTGACCCAGGACCAGGCCTTAGTGCTGACCCAGGACCAGGCCTTACCTGCTGGGGTGGAGTGACGGAGGGGAGCACACAGGGAACACCCAGCTAGCGTCCTGCTGCGATCGTCTGGCTCATCCACCGCAACAGACACGCCCACACGCTGCCCTGCAACCACAGCACAACTCAGTCAGGCCCCTTCAAAATAAGAGTTTGCCCTGTTTGACGCCAGAGCACAGGTGGCCGATGCGTTTTGTTAAAGGTCATTATTTGATGTTTTATAAATGTTTTGGATCGTCTTACGGACGTGGGCTCCTCTGCTCCTCACGCCTCTGCTGTGTTGACGCCTTCCTGCCTGTGCAGCAGGGGATTCTGGGATAAGTCTGGAGGACCGTGGTCTGGGCGTTGACTGGGCATGCTCTGAATCTGAGGCTGGAACAAGAAATAAAAACGTTACAAATCTATATTTAGGCCCAGGTGTTTACACACACGTACGTGTGTGACTCATTTAGTCATTTTACATTTGTGTAAATGACTCGTGTGATGTTTGACTCACTGAGGTCCAGATCCCCTCTCTGCCCGACTCTCTTCCTGGGGGCAGGTCTGGGAGCCCTCTCCTCTTCCTCTCCCCCTCTCTTCCCCCTCTCCTCTTCCTCTCCCCCTCTCTTCCCCCTCTCCCCCTCTCCTCCCCTTCTGACAGCCTCCTCCAGTCTCTGAGCAGGCCTGTGGGAAGGGGAATAAACGATGATGGTAATAAACACTAAAAGTAATCTGACAATAAAAGAGACAGAAGTACATTATGAAGAAAGATTTAGATAGAAAGCAAGATAGAGAAAGATAGAAAGACAGAGAGACAGACAGACAGAGAGAGAGGGGAGAGAGAGACAGACAGAGAGAGGGGAGAGAGAGGAGAGAGACAGACAGAGAGAGGAGAGAGACAGAGAGAGAGAGGAGAGAGAGAGAGACAGAGAGAGAGAGAGACAGACAGAGAGAGAGGGGAGAGAGAGAAAGACAGAGAGAGAGAGGAGAGAGAGGAGAGAGACAGACAGAGAGAGGAGAGAGACAGAGAGAGAGAGGAGAGAGAGAGAGAGGAGAGAGAGAGACAGACAGACCCCCCCTCGACTGACCCCTACCTGCTGAGACGAGTGGAGCTGGGAGGGTGTGGCGGCTCCCCTGGGGCAGTGGGGGGCGCTGTGGCAGCGCTGGGGAGCCCGGTCTGACCGGAACACAACGCCAGTCTGTCCTTCAGCCTGCCCATCTCTGCCTGCAGGGCCTGGATGGCCTTGCTGGGGCACACAGCACACACTGTGTTACAGGGAAGGCTGCAGTACACATTACAACCTATTATATACTGTCTGAATTGTACTTTGTTTGCCATTCCTGCCCTTATTTGTGACCTTCGTTTTTCCTTCTAGTATTTTCTATGCCTATTATAAGGTGAATATCATTGATCATCTTGTCATCTTATCTTGTCTTCCTTACGGGTTTAGGTTGGTTGAGGGGCAGTTCTATGGGCGTATGTGAAGCCCTCTGTGACATGCTTGCGTGTAAAAAGGGCTATACAAATACATTTGATTTGATCAAAGTGACACTGGGTTATTCTGTCTCCTTTACAGTACGACACTTTGACTTGACCTTGAGGGTCTCCACTCTCGGTCTCTTTCTGTAGAGTGGAACCACGTAGAACATGAACAGGAACCGGATAAGAACGAGCTGGCATGGCAGCTCTGAGGGTGCGGACATCTGCAAGGTTGTCCAACCACAGGTACCAGACTACAGTAAAAGCAAGGTGAAATATTTCCCCTTTCTGTTTATAATAATAATTATTATTATTAGTAGTAGTATTGGTAGTATCTGCCAATGACAAGCCAACGATTCCTTCCTTATCAGGTTCTGGACCAACCAGAAACCAAGGAGAGTTTTCCATCCTAAGTGTTTGCCGGAACGTTCTCCAGAGAGAAGCACAGATCTGTGGTTGTTTGTGCCCCTATCGCCATAGCAGCAGACTCACTTGGTGTGAGTCAGGTGACAGAAGCTCCGGGCTCTGACGAGATCGTCATGGAAATAGGGTGAAGAGGTGGAGGGGCTTGTGGGATAGCGGTGACGTGAGGTGGGCGGGGCGTAGTTCTGTCCCTCGTCCTCCCCTGAACCTGAGAGAGAGGAAGAGAGAGAGAGGAAGAGAGAGAGAGGAAGAGATAGAGAGAGAGAGAAATGTATTTAATATAATCCATTACCAGGTAGTAGATACACATTTATTGACACCTAACTAAGAATTGCGTGGGCACTCACCCTGGTCACTGTCTGGTCCAAACTCACTGGCCCCCCTGCTGGCCCCACTGCTGGCCCCACTGCTGGGCCCCCTGCTGGGCCCCCTGCTGGCCCCACTGCTGGGCCAGTTCTGAGGGCTCTGGGGGGCCCAGAGCTGGGACGAGCTGGAGCCAGAGCCCCCTCTGCCTTCTCTCCCTCTGGCCCGACTTGGTACGCTCTGCGGTTGCCCCAGGGTGCTGAGCCGGGACCTACCATCATGCTCCTGAGAGGGGTGGACTTTCCCTGGGATCTCTTCTCGAAAAGCAGACACGCTGCTCGCCCAGGAGGGGGGAGGGGGGGGAGAGAGAGAGACGAACACACGGATGAAGTTAGCGTGTTAAGGGCTGAAATATCCAACTGCAACTAACCTGTGAATACGAATGGAGTCGACACTTTCACGTTACTAAGCGAAATTGTTACATCATGTGTAGGCCATCTATTGGTCAGACTTTAACAAGTGGTGTGTGTGTGTGACAGAGAGAGAAAGAGAGAGATGGGGTGGTAGGGGGAGAGGAGCGTCCAGTGAGACGTCCAGGCCAGTGGAGACCCAGCGGTGCCTCACCTCGCCCCCTGGTGGAGAGGACTGGCAGCTGCAGGGGTGAGACGGCAGCTCTCTGAACCCACGAAGCCACTGTCAGTCTCTGGGGAGAGGACCCCGTCCTGAACACACACACACACACGGTAAGACCACTTCGTCCTTCAGTGTTAGGATACAGCTACAGCGTCACATGGAAGGTTAAATGAAAGCGGGGTCCTCTCCACAGCGCTCTGCCTGACCTGTGACTGCGCTCTCCTGGCCTCAGCCTGCAGCTTGGCACCCTCTCCCACGCTGGCAGCCTGCAGCTTGGCACACCTCCTCGCCGCGCACCTCTTACTCCCATTGGTCGACTGCCGGGGAAGGGCATGCGATTGGCTGTGCGTGTTGGGAGAGGGAGGCTCTGATTGGCTGCCCCGTGGCCGGGCTGCTGGGGTCCTGGTGGAGTGAGCTGTGGTTGGCTCTCTGAGATGACACAAACAAAAGGAGTTGTTTCAGGGTACTAGAATATAGACACTGTGAGAGAGACTCACCCCTCAGAGAGACTCACCCCAGACTCCCCTCCTGGCCCCTGTGTGGCGCCGTCCCTGCTCCGGCCTCTCCTGGGGGCCCCAGCCCCCCTGCAGGGCCCCCCGGCCCCCCTGCAGGGCCCCCCGGCCCCCCTGCAGGGCCCCCCGGCCCCCCTGCAGAGCCCCCCGGCCCCCCTGCAGGGCCCCCCGGCCCCCCTGCAGGGCCCCCCGGCCCCCCTGCAGGGCCCCCCGGCCCCCCTGCAGGGCCCCCCTCCCTCCAGCCCCTGTCCAGCAGGCCAGTCAGCTCTCTGAAGTCCTGGAAGCTACACACCCAGACACACGGAGGTCAGGGTTCAGGCAACGACGCAATGTATTCATTATATAACATATAGAAACATAAATATAACAGAAGATTTTATCCAAAGCGAGTACACACAAGGAATTTGACTCCTGCTTTTACATTCCTCTCAGTGTACTTGGGTGAGAAAAAGATACTGTTAGCACCTAGACATCCTGTTAGCACCTAGACATCCTGTTAGCACCTAGACATCCTGTTAGCACCTAGACCTCCTGTTAGCACCTAGACATCCTGTTAGCACCTAGACATCCTGTTAGCACCTAGACATCCTGTTAGCACCTAGACCTCCTGTTAGCACCTAGACATCCTGTTAGCACCTAGACCTCCTGTTAGCACCTAGACATCCTGTTAGCACCTAGACATCCTGTTAGCACCTAGACCTCCTGTTAGCACCTAGACATCCTGTTAGCACCTAGACCTCCTGTTAGCACCTAGACATCCTGTTAGCACCTAGACCTCCTGTTAGCACCTAGACATCCTGTTAGCACCTAGACATCCTGTTAGCACCTAGACATCCTGTTAGCACCTAGACATCCTGTTAGCACCTAGACCTCCTGTTAGCACCTAGACATACTGTTAGCACCTAGACATCCTGTTAGCACCTAGACCTCCTGTTAGCACCTAGACATCCTGTTAGCACCTAGACATCCTGTTAGCACCTAGACATCCTGTTAGCACCTAGACCTCCTGTTAGCACCTAGACATCCTGTTAGCACCTAGACCTCCTGTTAGCACCTAGACATCCTGTTAGCACCTAGACATCCTGTTAGCACCTAGACCTCCTGTTAGCACCTAGACATCCTGTTAGCACCTAGACCTCCTGTTAGCACCTAGACATCCTGTTAGCACCTAGACATCCTGTTAGCACCTAGACATCCTGTTAGCACCTAGACATCCTGTTAGCACCTAGACATCCTGTTAGCACCTAGAGGTGCCTCTGGTACACAGAAACAGCTGTTGAATCGGAGTGACAGAGGACTCACTGGCCAATCAGGGCGCTGAAATCCGTCTCCACCAGCGGATGTTTCTCAAGCAGCGCCCGGAGGCGGAGGAGGGCTGGGGGCGGGGCTTGCTCGTCCTCCATGCCTCCCTCGCTCTCTCTGCTGGCTGAGCTGACCTCCGCCCCCCCCGAGGCTCCAGGGGGCGTGGTCAGGGGGGCGGGGTTAGGAGGAGGGGAGGGAGGGGCCTCAGAGGAGGGCTGGTATTGTGCATTCTGCTCCTTCAGCTCCTCCATACGCGTCCCACACTGGAATATCAGCCCCTCCAACTCCCTGGTACACACACACACACACACACCAGAGATGAGCACACACCACGCACGCACATACACACCACAGACGCACCACACAAGACACAAAGAGTCCCATCAGCTACCACATAAATGTCATGTGTTGATTTATCAGATACTTTCATCCAAAACACCCTAAAGAGGAGGATTTAAACCAACGACCTCTAGATCTGCAAACGTTCTACCACCAAGCTACACCCCCCCCTCTCTCATCTTGAGCCACACAGGAAACAAGTGGAGTTTCTGAAACATCCATTTCCTGTGACGACCAGGGAGCAGGCTGACCTGTCGGGGTCGAAGGGGCCGGTCTCCAGACCTCTCTGCTCCAACAGTCTGTGCTCGTCTCTGGCCGTCAGGTACCCTCTCTCCAGGGAGTCCAGCCCCTGGGCGAGCCACGAGAGACCCTGTAGCAGAGGAGAAGCTGGTGTGTGAGGCTGAACGGAAGGAGGGCTCGGCGTTCAGGCTGAGGAGGCTGGCGAGGACTGCACAGAGGGGAGGAATTACCTTCATCTGGTCAGCGGCTTTGAGCTTTCCCCTCTGAGACAGATCTTCATAGGTCTGCACCTGGAAACGGAAGGAAACCGATTACAGACACATTATCAATTCCAAATATCCTACGTCTCAGAGAAAGAAATAATAAAAAATAAAATAAAAAAAATACAGAATTCCCAGACTAAAATTTAAAACAAAAAGTTTTTTATTTCATTGATTAAAACCACCCAACTAAACAGCTGGTGCCTGCTACCTGCTGGAGGAACCTTCCCGCCTGCCTGGTGAGGCTCTGGGCCAGAGCCAGACCCAGCGGGAGGTCCCGGACCCTGGAGGAGGAGGAGCAGGAGGAGGAGGGCCGGCACGGGGAGGCTCCTGGAAGGAGAGAACTGACTCCTGAGTTTTGACTCCTGAGTCAAAACTTTGTTGTAAATAATACATTGAGCCTGGTAAATAATCCTAAATAATTGTAGTAAAAGCTGTAAATAATAGGGTTGGGTACAGATCAGTGGTAGAGCATTTGACTGCAGGCTGCAAAGGTCCCAGGTTCAAATCCCTCCTGGATGTTTGGTATGTGAACACATTTGGTTATGAAGAGATTCCGTTACCTGAGTGATGAGCAGAATCGGAGGTCTCCACCCTCTGAGCGCGGGGAAAGGTAAGGGTCATGACCTTTGAACCCTCCTGGAAAGCTGCTGATTGGATGGAGTGACTGGGCTTTGGTGGGTCTGAGTAGAGGTTCACCTGAAAGGACAGAAACACCAGAGGAGACACACTCAGAAAATGTTCCACATTTGATTTTCTACATTTCCGGGGGTTATTTCTTGCGACATGGTGCAAGTTGTAAATGTAATGTGAACTGTGTGATGTTTGGGACTAACCCCAGACCAGACTAGTCAATCCTCTGCTCCAGGCCTCATAGCCTCAGCAGGCCAGATCCAACCCAGCCCAGCCCTCATAACCCCAGCCCAGCCCTAATAGCCCCAGCCCAGCCCTCATAACCCCAGCCCAGCCCTAATAGCCCCAGCCCAGCCCTCATAACCCCAGCCCAGCCCTCATAACCCCAGCCCAGCCCTAATAGCCCCAGCCCAGCCCTCATAACCCCAGCCCAGCCCTCATAACCCCAGCCCAGCCCTAATAGCCCAGCCCAGCCCTCATAACCCCAGCCCAGCCCTAATAGCCCCAGCCCAGCCCTCATAACCCCAGCCCAGCCCTCATAACCGCAGGCCAGCCCTCATAACCCCAGCCTAGCCCTCATAACCCCAGCCTAGCCCTCATAACCCCAGCCTAGCCTTCATAACCCCAGGCCAGCCCAGCCTAATAGCCCCAGCCCAGCCTTAATAGCCCCAGGCCAGCCTAGCCCTAATAGCCCCGGGCCAGCCCCAGCCCAGGCCCTAGCCCAGCTCCTGCCCCAGCCTAGCCCAGCTCCTGCCCCAGCCTAGCCCAGCACCAGTCCCCCAGCAGGGTGACACTGCAGGGAAGAGAGGGGGGGGATGTGTTGGGGCGGAGGACACAAAGACAATACAGGGCTGTAAACCCCACGCAAGAGCCCGTTCAGAAGGAGAGAGAGTGTAGTGGACCGTGTGATAAGGCAGTATGAAGACACGGCGCGCACGCACACACAAATGAACACACACACACACAAAGGCACACACAAACACTCTGCGACAATAGCTGAAGGTGACTGAAGAGACTCCCTTCTCTGATAAGCCCCCTCAAGACTGTAAATCACCCTAACCTCCATTTAACCCCTGCGAGCGTTCAACAACAACAACAACCTCATCAGATCGCCCAGCCAATCACAACAGCCACACCCGCCAGCAGACAGAAGGCCTGGCAGACTGCTGTCATTTAATCCCTCAACACTTCAAACAGCAACGGCACACTCATAATTACACAGGCTACACCCCCGCCCCTCCCCCCCCAGTATCCGGTAATTCAGCGGATTGATAAATGCCTGCGTCAGATCAGACTCTCCCTGTGTGTTTCTGCACTGTGCTGTCGGAGGAGGGAGTGGAGACAGAGACAGATGGCTGGGCCTGTTGGGAGGAAAGTAGGGGAGGTGGGGGGAGGAGGAGAGGTAAGCTGATTTTAATTAGTATTGAGATAAGAGTGCTGTGCTGTGCAGCTGGATGAGGAACGCTGGATCGTAGATCAACAGACTTGCGTTTATGTACATCGTTGATTGTCATTTTGTGAAGACAACCCGAACTCCTCGTAAAAAACTGCATTTTGTGTTTGAGAACTAACGTAACTGCTCGCTACCGGAAGTTGTTGACTTGGATTATGCAATATGCGGAAGTGATGCGTGCACAGTGGATTGAAGTGGGCGTATGCAAATTAAGGTTCATTGGTTTGGCGGCCCACCTGTAATACCCTAGCGGACCTATAGTGGGCCGCAATCTAAAGGTTGGGAATCGCTGTTCTAGAACATGCTACTCAACAATTCCTCATTCCCTAAAAACATTCTAGAATATTCTACTGTTCATTATTCTACAAAATTCTAGAAGCTACTTTTGAAATGCTAAATATCCCCTAAAAACATTGTAGAAGCTATTGTTCATAATTCTAGAACGTTCTCTTTCCCAGCACACACACACACTGAACCATCTTCTCACCGGGGATGGTGTACGTAGTGAGAGCAGAAAGGCGTGTCTCTGGAACAGGCCTGCTGTACGACAGTCACAAGCTGTAATCACACAGCCTCCATGGACCTGCAGCTCTCTCTCTCTCTCTCTCTCTCTCTCTCTCTCCATCTCCCTGCTCCATCTCTCCCTTCCCTTCTCTTCCCCTCTCCATCTCTGCCCCCCCTCCCCTCTCTCTCCATCTCTGCCCCCCCTCCCCTCTCTCTCCATCTCTGCCCCCCCTCCCCTCTCTCTCCATCTCTGCCCCCCCTCCCCTCTCTCTCCATCTCTTCCCCCCCTCCCCTCTCTCCCCATCTCTTCCCCCCCTCCCCTCTCTCTCCCCCCCTCCCCTCTCTCTCCATCTCTTCCCCCCCTCCCCCCTCTCTCTCCATCTCTTCCCCCCCCTCCCCATCTCTTCCCCCCCCTCCCCATCTCTTCCCCCCCTCCCCTCTCTCTCTCTCCATCTCTTCCCCCCCTCCCCTCTCTCTCTCTCCATCTCTTCCCCCCCTCCCCTCTCTCTCTCTCCATCTCTTCCCCCCCTCCCCTCTCTCTCCATCTCTTCCCCCCCCTCCCCATCTCTTCCCCCCCTCCCCTCTCTCTCTCCATCTCTTCCCCCCCCTCCCCATCTCTTCCCCCCCTCCCCTCTCTCCCCATCTCTTCCCCCCCTCCCCTCTCTCTCCATCTCTCCCCCCCTCCCCTCTCTCCCCATCTCTTCCCCCCCTCCCCTCTCTCTCCCTCCATCTCTGTTCCTTCTATCCGTTCCTTCTCTTCATCTTTCATTCACATGCAGAGCAAAAATAACCGCTCCGACAGAAGTGCCTCTAGTCTAGTCCAGAGACTAGAGGCAGGTGACATGGGGGAGGCTTCCAGAGACTAGAGGCAGGTGACATGGGGGAGACTTCCAGAGACTAGAGGCAGGTGACATGGGGGAGACTTCCAGAGACTAGAGGCACAGGGTTTCCCCTGCAGCAGTAGCTCCTCGTCCTCACGGCCCCAACAGATGGTAGGAGTTAGTATAAGCTAGTTAGACCCATTTAGGCATGAGGACTCATAGACAGTGCGAGTTAGAGTCTTGGACAGTGCGAGTTAGACTCTTGGACAGTGCGAGTTAGACTCTTGGACAGTGCGAGTTAGACTCTTGGACAGTGTGAGTTAGACTCTTGGACAGTGCGAGTTAGACTCTTGGACAGTGTGAGTTAGACTCTTGGACAGTGTGAGTTAGACTCTTGGACAGTGTGAGTTAGACTCTTGGACAGTGTGAGTTAGACTCTTGGACAGTGTGAGTTAGACTCTTGGACAGTGCGAGTTAGACATGGACAGAGTGAGCTACCTTGGCCTCAAGGCGCATGCGGTCAATGGTGTTCTCAGCTTCAGCATACTTAGTCAGCAGTCTGTTGTAGTCCTCCTGCCAGGGAGAGGGGGAGGGAGCAGGAGGGAGGGAGGGAGGGAAAAGGAGAGCAGAAAAGAGGGCAGGGGAAGCGAGTGAAAGAGGGAGGAAGACAGCAGAAAGGATTGACAGAGAAGAGGAAGGGAGGGAAGCATCAGCGCTGAGCTTGCAAACAAACAAAAAAAGCCAGCTCATAAAACAAGTGTTAATAAGACAGGGTCCGGGTGTGAGTGGGGAGGGTTTGCTTCAAGAACGTTCCAGAACGTTCCCCGCCCGCCTTCGTACCTGCAGCTGCTGCATCAGAGTGGTGGCCTGCCAGGGGCACCTGAACTCCTGGGGCACCGTGGAGACGGGGCCCCTGAGGGCCCCGCGGGGGGCTGGGGCCCCAGGGTCGTTCAGAAGCACCTCCCTCACTATGTCAGCGGGGGACTTGAAGACCAGGGGGGGCTCGGCGGGGAGGCACGTCTTCCTGGGGGAACCCTTGCTCCTGGGGGGCTTGTACCCGTCCTTGGGGAAGTGGACCCTGGGTTCCACCTTGGAGAAGTCGGGCGTGGGGAAGGTCAAGGGGTCCCGCCTGCCAGCGATGACAAGAATAAAGAGTTAACATTTCATTTAAATGTGTTCCTGTCAGGGGTGTAGGTTTGTTTTCAAATGAGGGTAGGAGAAACACCAAGGCGCTCACCTCTCCTCGTCCAGGCTGGGCTGGGAGCGTCTCTCTCCAGGGGTCCTGGCCCGGCTGTCTCCCCCACTATTCCCACGGCGGGACTCTGTAGCAGGGGGCGGGGCCTTCTGAGGGGAGGGCAGGGCCTGGGGAGAACGCTGCCTCTGCTTCCTGGGCGAGGGGGAGGGGCATGGCCGACGGTGGGCCGCACCCGGGTCGTTGGTTACCCGGGTAACCGCGTTCCCGCTGAGCCGGTAGGAGGTCTCGCGGTTTGGGAGAGGAATAGGCTCCTCCCCCTCGGAGTCCGGCAGCCAATGAGAGCCGGGGGCGTGGCTGCAGTGGGATTCCAGAAGGCTCTCTGGGAGGGTCTCGGCTTCTATCCCCGGGGAGTCGGCCAGCTCCTCGGAGGAGAAGTGCAGGAGGTGGGGGAACGTGGAACCCGTGTCGGGAGAGGGAGAACGAGGGGCGGGACTGAGAACCGTGTGGGGAGGGGAGAGAAGGGAGGGCTGGCCAGAGCCCCGTCTGGTAACCCTCTCTGGGGCAGAGCGCTGGCCGGGTCCTAGGGTTGGTGGGGGAGCGCTGTGAGGGCTCCTCTCCTGGCTCTCCTCCCCACCCTCTCCTCCATCCTCCCAGCCCTCCTGCATACAGCCACGCCCTGCCTCCTCCTCTTCCTCCTCTTCCTCCTCCTCCGTCATGTCCAGCTGTCGGTCTCTCACAGGCAGGAGCTCCGTGCTGCGCTGCAGCATCATCCTCTGCTCCTCCTCCTCCTCCTGTCTCAGCTCCTCCTCCTCGGTCCAGACCTCCACACCATCCTCATCTGGCAGAGGGAGAGGAGGAACGAAAAGGTGAGGGGGGGGGGGGGAAGAGGACAAGAAGGTGAGATTCCTACATTTGAGCTGGTTTTGAAGAGCTCACATTGTTGTGCCGAGCCTTTGTTATCGCCCTGACATCCACCAGATCACACTGCTGCTGTGTTACAGACTCACAGATTGACAAGTTGAGGGAATCTTCTCCAGGCGGTTGAGATAAAGACAGAGGCTCAGAGTCCAGCAGTTCCCCCATGTCGTAACTGTGTTCCTCCAGACGGTCTCCCTCCTCAGGGCTCATCCCCGACCTACCTAACCCACCAGCAGACCCCTCCTCTGGGTCCCGGGCTCCAGGTGACCAGGGCCCCTCTCTCTCCTCCTCCCCCTCTCCCTGAAGACCCATCTCCCCCAGGGCCTCTTCCAGCCCTATGATCCCATTCTCATCCATCTGGCTGTGGAAGTCCTCCTCTTCATCTTCCTCCAGCCCCTCCTCCTTCTCCTCCTCCCTCCCCCAGTCCACCTCTGACACCACAGAGCTGACAGGAGAGGCGGGCGCGGGGGCAGGGGTCCAGAACATGAGCCCTGCTGTGGTGTGTCGTCCCCTTATATCCATTCTCTCTCCCTCTATTTCTCTCCCTCCCTCCCTCTCTCTCTGGCCCAACTCACAGCGGCCTCCAGCCAGGTGTGACGACAAATCGCGTCCCGATTGGCTGCTTGGTAGCTACGTCAGAGTCCGCCTCCAGAGCCATGATGCAGCGCTCGGCTGGGAGTGAATCCTTGTCGCTGGTCAGGTGCTGATCTCTAGCAGGGCAGCCTGAAGCTGGTGTGAAGCACAAAACTGAGTCCTCTACTGTTGATGCATCTCACAGCCGGCGTGGCAGACCCTGAAACCAAACACAACACACATTTTGTCGTTACGACTCAATAACAACAATCATTCTGACGTTCTCTGGCGATTGAAACCAAGATTCACGGGCTGTGTTGCGCATGCAAGGGACACACGAAAGAACACGTACTTCAACAGCCGTGAGAAACAATCTGACTGATTGAACCGCAGGGTGTCTTCTCTGGTCGTCATGGTAATGGCCTGTTAGCTAGGACCCTGACAAAACTGCCTTCACACTTCACCCGGCTACTCGGCGCTGTGAACAACATGACCACGCAGCCTGGAATAAATCTTCAGGCTGAATACACACTAACCCCTTGGTTATTACGGGATTATGGGAAAGAGGCGTGTTCGATCCTGCTTTTGAATGATAAAATCCATTAACAGATTAAAGGGGCCTTTCCTCCAAACTAAAGTGGATTTGAACCAGCAGCTGGGTAACCTTCCTTAGAATAGGTTCACATAGAATTGTTTCCCCGAGTGTGAGAGACTGATAAGTTATCCAAGCAACTATTTAACCATGTATAACTATGAAGAAAATATAGTTCTGACTGAGTCTCTAAAACTATTAATTTCGGAACTGCTTTTAAGAGTTTGAACACAATCTACAGGTAAAATACCTTCCCTGTACCACCAACAGGTGCGTAAACACAAACACAGAAGCTCTCAAATCACACTTTGAGGCCTTTCGCTCGTGTTGACGGTCACCATAGCAACCCCAGAAGCCTGCAGGGCCCTGATGGTGTACGACGTGTCCAATCAGCTCACACGGCTCAGTCACATGGACGACACAGGGAGCTGAGAGAAATTATAAAAACAGTAGTTTAGTATAGTAGAAGTAGAATACGTTTAGTATATTGGATGTAGAACCATAAAATAGTATGGCATAAGAGGTTGATTATAGTAGAAATAGCATGGTAGAATAAATGTTGTATCATAGAATAGCCTAGTAGTCGTTCAGTAAAGTAAAAGTAGAATATCAGAACAGGATTAGTAGCAATAGAATAGTAAAAGAAGCTTGGTATAGTAGCAAAAGTACAGTAGAATTTAGTAAAACAGTAGAAGAGGCTTAGTAGAAGGCTTAATAGTAGAAGTAGAAACAGATCGGACCTCGACACCATCTGTGCACGAGAACCTCCTCTCTTAATCAGATCTGTCCTGCCTGACTGTGTACTGCAGTCATTCAGCAAAGCCCTTTCAAATAACAACAACAACAACATGATGTCAGAATAACAGGCGTGAAGTGACAGACAAGACCCTGGTATAGGGCTGCTTGTTTCTGCAACAGAGCCTTTGAGAAAGTGACGCAGCAGGCTGTCTCGCTCAGACAAGCGTTCGATGTAGATCTCTCTGTTCATCAAGATCCCCAGGATTACCAAGAGTAGATTATTAGAAAAGTGCTACCTCTAATCTGACACACACACACACACACACATCCCTGCAACACACTCCTGCAACACACACACACACACACACACTCATCAATGCAACACACACACATCCCTCCAACACACACACACACTCATCAATGCAACACACACAGACACAGACTTGTGTTTGTAGCGGTTTGTACAAACAGTAGGAGCTTCACAGGGCTGACCAGGCAGCACAGGCCCTCTCATCTCCCTTTCATACGCTAATGCTGGACGGTCCACACTGAGGTGAGGAGACAGCTCGCATATGAACTAGACCACTGAGCCTGCACACACACGCTCTCTCTCCCCAACACTCTCTCTCTCTCTCTCCCCAACACACACCACTTTCTCTCCCCAACACACTCTCTCTCTCCCCAACACACACCACTTTCTCTCCCCAACACACACTCTCTCTCTCTCTCTCTCCCCAACACACACACACTCTCTTCCCAACACATGCTCTCTCTCTCTCCCCAACACACACTCTCTCTCTCTTCCCAACACATGCTCTCTCTCCAACACACACACGCTCTCTCTCTCCCCAACACACAGATTCTCTCTCTCCCCCCTAAACACACATGCTCTCTCTCCCCAATGCTGCTCTCACACACAGCTGGAAGATGCCCAGTAACAGACCACCACATTTGGGGAAGCTAGGTTCGAGTCCAGACCTAGTATGTTGTTACAACACAAACCTATAAACACCCAGCTAGCCTAAACGATGCTATGTGAGCCTAGAGACTAGAGAGGATGGTCTATTTTTAGCATGCCGTGCTAATTCAGTACATTCTTTAATGCTGGTGTTTTTGTCTGGTATTTGGTATTAATCTGAGGGTTGAGAGGCGTAACCTGTCAGAGTCTGCAGTTCTCTTGGGATAAGGACATTCTCTGATCTCAAGAGACACATTCCCTCTCTGAGATACGGAATAACAGGTTAAACGTGATCTGGAAAGGACTCACCTGTTGCCTTGGCTACGTGAGGTATGGATAAAAGCGCTTCCCTCTCACTGGTTCTGTCTAAAGGATCAGACAAGACACAAGTATTAATCCTAGAGGAGTTTACAACACACACAAACACACAGAAACAAACAAAGCCAGTACATTTCCACAGAGAAGCGGACTGACACAAGTACCAGGGGAGCTGTGACTAGGTGTAGGGAGACAGGAGAGGGAAAGAAAAGGAGGAGAATCAGAGTTAAGAAAAAAGGAATTTATTCTCGGCTAATTACCATCACTACCAAGTTATCTTGACTCCCAGTCCTCCTAATGCCGTCACCACAGCCAAAAACAACATGCTCCCCTTTTAGAGAACAAAAGAGTTTCCTGTCAACTTCATGTTGTCTCGGACTTGACAGCCTGTTGGTAGGTGCACAGCGGATGGTAGGTTAAGATGAACTACTAACACCGCAGCCAATGGAGGTTAATCTGCTTAGACAGACACGGTACAGTCTGCAAGCTGTGTGCCACCGACACACGTAGTCTTAGTACTCAGTAAGCAAGCCAGGGATGCTTATGTCAGCCCTCTGAGTTCACAACCCTCTGAGTTCACAAGTGTTTGTTTATTTAAGACGGAGTTTGTGACTTCTGTACACTGTAACTACAGGTTGTTTCTGCTTTACCTGTCAAGCAATTAGCTAAACCTGCTGTTAGTCAAGCGATGCAATTCAGGTACTGTAGGGAGTTTCTGTAAGCGTTCGAAGTATGAGAAAAATTGCAGAAGATCAAGATTTGTCTGCGTTTTCTGAGGACAGGTGAAATGTAGGTAGTCTTCCTTATCAACCTGGTGTACTCAGTCTAGCTCATTAATATGCAGAAGGCTGGGCTTGAACTGATTTGAAATAGCCATACTTGCGTGAAAAAACAGAGCAATTTGATATTCCCAAATCAAAGAGATCTTAAAGGAGAAGCCCATCAAATGTAACAATTACAATAAAGTCTACACAAGGCGTACAGACAAGGGCGCCCACGGACTCCACAAGAAAACACTCTTAAGTTATATTCTAATTATATCACTTACCTGGTCTGGAAATCTTTTGCAACGGCATTCAATGCTAGACAGAGAAAGTCGTCGAGATTTGAGCTCATCCGCACTTCAAAGCAGCAGCCGTGGTTGCCTTGGGGAACCGCACACAAACTAATACAGACCCACCCCAATGTCACCAAGCGACCATGCATATACATCCAAACTTAACCACTTCCACATCTGGTTAGATTCGAACGTCGTCAACTTCTAGCCAATGTCTACAGTATCCATCCGATTATTTTGCTTGAAAGCAGTGTTATCTGTTCTGACAATGCTGAAATAACTGGTTCTTACTGTTGGCACAAGAAGATAACTCCTAACAGATTTTCCAGAATTCTTCGTCTTGTCCTAATAGGCATCGCTTCCACTTTTTTTCTCGCATTTTTTAAAATGTTAGAAGCCGTTGACTAATTTTTTTTCTTTTTGAATTTCTGGCCCAACACGCACATTTTCAATTCAAAGGGAAGACCAGTGTTAGTTACAGTTGCAGTTGCATGTGCTACAACGCTAGCTAGCTAATTATTTCAGGAACCGTGGCTCTGATTTTGCTGGCGGAAAAGTTATCTGAAAACCAAACATCACGCCAAGACCCGATTGGTTCGTTCGGCGCTCGGGGGCAGGACTAGTTGATGATTGACGTTTCCATAATGAATTAAAAAACACACAAGACAGAAATAAGGATCATGTATAACCCTTACAAACTCAGACTATTTATCCGCATTTGGTCTCTCACTATCTCTTTGGTCTCTTTGCTTCCACGTCTGGTGTCAAAACAACAACAAGAGAAATGCAAAATATAAGAACAGAATGTGTTCTTATGTTAGGCTATGTAGCCTAACTCCCAAAGTTTAAAAACAATAGGCAGTATAAACGAATTGTATATATAGGGGCCTAGACTATAGCTATATATATCAATAGACATTTTGTAAAGTGATATCAATACCTTCCACACGGGGGTAGCATATACTGTTCGACTTCGACTCCCGTATCATCTGTGTTTTCATTTTTCACTAGATGGGGCCAAAGATTAATACTTGGCTTGGGTGTTCTTATTTTGTTCATGGATATATATAGTGAACATCATGAATAAAGGTGAAGTAAAGGTTAACATATAACTAAGATTTAATCCCGAAAAATAACAACGGAAAGTTATAATTTCGTAGCTTGATCTCCGCGGAGCTCCTGGCTGATTGCGTCTGAGATGAAGGAAGATAGCCACGAGCAGAGGACACGCGACCGGGAGTTGTTTTCTACGTCCCCCATCCCCCCTCCTCGTGGAGGGAAGTAAGAGGGCTAAGCATGACCGGTCCATCAATCCTGCAGCCTGGAGAAGCATGACAAGCAAGGCCATGCATGCTGAGAGCTGCCCGTGACAGCTATGACTCAGGCCATAATGCCGATGTAGGAAACCGGATGTTAATATATTGTGTGTGAGAGAGAAAGAGAGATGGAAGTACGTGACTTTCATTCCAGATGTGTACTAGTTGCTGCGGCAAACACCAATTAAGGCCTGCTTGCATGGTTCTGAGAGCATGACTCATGATTATTGCTAAGATGCGTGCATATAGCTTTAATTTCTCTATTTCTGGTATTTCTTTAGGAACTTTATTTTCAAGCCCTGCACTTGCTTCTGTACAATAATAATGATGGGGACCGGTTGGAAGGTATTGTGCAGTTATCTTTATTGGAAAATTAAACACACTTTCTGTATAAATAGCATGGCTGTGTATAACACGTCTCATTAAACTGTACAGGCAGGCAAATAGACAGATGGACAGGCAAACAAAGGCAAAAGGACGCAATTATAAAAAATTTACCAAACAGATAGCCAATGACATCAAAGTACGTCGGTAAAGTCGTGGGGAGGCACAGTCAATGAGACAGAAATAAACGTGAATAAATATCAATAGATTCCAACAGGGCAACATAGGATAATTTGCTTAACCTTTCAGGAGATGGAGAGATGAGAGCCTGTATGTTTATATGATGTTGAACTCGATCAACATCCGGTGCCGTGTCTCCAGCAGAAACCAAGCATCTCAGTCTGGCTGTCTGATGAATGAGCCTGTCATTAGATTGTACTAATTCTCTCCATCAGCCTTTCTTCTGCAATGTAAGGTCACAAGGAAGGCTGGACAGCAATCAACATCTGCCTGAAGGTCATTCATACACAGCCCCCCCACCCCTCCCCCAGTCACACTGCAAGACTAACTAGTACATAACGAAAGTTTTTGGGAGGATTAATTAAGTTTTTGAATGTATTGGAGACCTCCCCATGTGTGTGTAGCCGGTGTGTATCGGTGAAACTCACTCCTCAGGTATGTAACAGGCCACCCGCGTCAACAAATTGCTAGGTTCACCACTACCAACTTCACTTGGGAAGCCAGAGGTGGCAGGTTCGAACCCAGTGCGGGATGATTTTCCCGATACCTCTGACGGAGCTTGCAAGACCACGTCTGTTACATGAGTCTAACCGTCTTATCTGATTTCATATCACATTTGGGTGAATGTTTTGCGATTCTTTGCCAATGTCAGCGTGTGTGTAGAGTATATATATACAAGTGGAGTCAGGTGGCTGAGCGGTGAGGGAATCGGGCTAGTAATCCGAAGGTTGCCAGTTCGATTCCCGGTCATGCCAACTGACGCTGTGTCCTTGGGCAAGACACTTCACCCTACTTGCCTCGGGGGAATGTCCCTGTACTTACTGTAAGTCACTCTGGATAAGAGCGTCTACTAAATGTAAATGTAAATACAACAATACGCTGCATAAAGTGCATAAAGTACTATTAAGTCTACAGTGTATGTGTGTGTAAGCTTAGATGTGTCTGTGTGTGCATGTTTATGTCTGGTCTTTCTCCAATTCTTTATCCAAGGGCAATCTTCCTCTGACCCATTCCCCTCTCCGAGATCTCTCACACACACACACTCCAACCCCCCCTTCCCCCTCACACACACACTTTCTCTCTCTGTCCTTTACACATATACACACATACTCACACACATTCTTTAACTCATACACACACACTCTCCCTCCTCTCTCTCTGTCTCACACACACACACAATGAATGTTCTGTGTCTGGACCGTGTGAGCATGTTCATGGCAGAGAAGCTGAGGGCCTCCGGTGATGTCATGATGATGTCATGCATTCCTAAAGCCTTCACATGTCATCTTGATGTGTACTTTAAGCGGACGGGATCTGAGTAAGAACTGAGATTTAGACGTGATCTGGCTGTCGTTGCTATGACACAGGGATCAGGCTATGTTGGAGGACTGCGTTAGCGCACACAGAAGGTAAAACGTAAAGGATGATGTACAGCACGCCGGTCATTACTGCCAAATAAACACCGTCAGCGTGATTGTAGACCCTCTTTTTCTTTCCTCCGTTATCCTGTCTGGGTTGGTTTCACAGTCATGACCGGCCTGCTGTATATAATCATCCCTCAGGCCTACATGACCGGCCTGCTGTATATGATCATCCCTCAGGCCTACATGACCGGCCTGCTGTATATGATCATCCCTCAGGCCTACATGACCGGCCTGCTGGATATGATCATCCCTCAGGCCTACATGACCGGCCTGCTGGATATGATCATCCCTCAGGCCTACATGACCGGCCTGCTGGATATGATCATCCCTCAGGCCTACATGACCGGCCTGCTGGATATGATCATCCCTCAGGCCTACATGACCGGCCTGCTGTATATAATCATCCCTCAGGCCTACATGACCGGCCTGCTGTATATGATCATCCCTCAGGCCTACATGACCGGCCTGCTGTATATGATCATCCCTCAGGCCTACATGACCGGCCTGCTGTATATAATCATCCCTCAGGCCTACATGACCGGCCTGCTGTATATAATCATCCCTCAGGCCTACATGACCGGCCTGCTGTATATAATCATCCCTCAGGCCTACATGACCGGCCTGCTGTATATAATCATCCCTCAGGCCTACATGACCGGCCTGCTGTATATGATCATCCCTCAGGCCTACATGACCGGCCTGCTGGATATGATCATCCCTCAGGCCTACATGACCGGCCTGCTGTATATGATCATCCCTCAGGCCTACATGACCGGCCTGCTGGATATGATCATCCCTCAGGCCTACATACTGTAAGTCTTTCCTCACTATGTCTGGATTATACTTGAAGTACACTGAAGTACAACCAAGCTTAAATCATTTGAAGTTGTCAATGTGAATGTACACTTCCAATTGAGCAGGAAAAAGATAATGAAAATACAGGAAGCTCTCATATGAGACGTTCAAATGAGATGAAAGTATCCTCTTGGTATGCTTGTGCAGTGTGGACTGACGGCTAAGCAACACGACCCTGTCGGTGTCCTGTGAGACTGAGGAACACGCCAGAACATCTATCGCTCCCTGACATGCTTCCACACGTCCTCTCTGTCGTCCCCATCCTGCTGTTTAGCAATAAAATAGAACGTTCTAGTCAGTATGACGACCGACAGAGACTTGGTGAGTGTGGTCCTGAGCTGGTCATCGCAGGTGAGCTGAGTCATGGAAGTGTGTGTGTGTGTGTGCGTGCGAGTGTGTGTTTGCTAAAGCGAGCCAGACCTCTTGTCACACGGCCAGGCTTTAGCAGGTCACTATTTGTATGACTCACTTTCAAACCCTCGCTCGCTCGCTCCTCATTCTTCTTTGTTAAAACACTCTTTTTATTTTCCTCCATTTGGACCTCCGCTCGGATACGCTCTTCCTCTCTCCTCCCAGGCTGCTTGGAGGGTTCATGCCTGCCATCCTCATCTTCTCCTTCATCCTCTCCCTCATCCTCTCCTTCATCCTCTCCCTCATCCTCTCCTTCATCCTCTCCCTCATCCTCTCCTTCATCCTCATCCTCTCCTTCATCCTCTCCCTCATCCTCTCCCTCATCCTCTCCCTCATCCTCTCCCTCATCCTCTCCTTCATCCTCTCCCTCATCCTCTCCTTCATCCTCTCCTTCATCCTCTCCCTCATCCTCTCCCTCATCCTCTCCCTCATCCTCTCCTTCATCCTCTCCCTCATCCTCTCCCTCATCCTCTTCCTCATCCTCTCCTTCATCCTCTCCCTCATCCTCTCCCTCATCCTCTCCTTCATCCTCTCCCTCATCCTCTCCTTCATCCTCTCCTTCATCCTCTTCCTCATCCTCTCCTTCATCCTCTCCCTCATCCTCTCCCTCATCCTCATCCTCTCCCTCATCCTCTCCTTCATCATCTCCCTCATCCTCTTCCTCATCCTCTCCCTCATCCTCTCCTTCATCATCTCCCTCATCCTCTCCTTCATCCTCTCCCTCATCCTCTCCCTCATCCTCTTCCTCTCCTTCATCCTCTCCTTCATCCTCTCCCTCATCCTCTCCCTCATCCTCTCCTTCATCCTCTCCCTCATCCTCTTCCTCATCCTCTCCTTCATCCTCTCCTTCATCCTCTCCCTCATCCTCTCCCTCATCCTTTCCTTCATCCTCTCCCTCGGAGGAAACAAACAAACCAACCACCACAACCATGTCCCTCTCATTTAGTTTCACTGGCTGCTATTCTCTCTCCCCAGTTCTGTCTCCCTTCCTTCCCCCGACTCTCTCTCCCCCCCCCCTTCCTCCCCCTGAGTCCCCCCTCCTCTCTCCCTCTCTCCTCCTCCTCTGTCTGATTGCCATGGCTCCCGTCTCATTCCTGTTCCATAATTGGATAAAGTTTCCCCTCATGCTCTGTGGATTACAGTGTGGTCCCTGTTGAGGTGTGTTGAAATGTGTGTGTCTGCGTGTGTGTGTATGTGTGTGCATGTATGTGCGCGCTCATACGGGAATCTTTCAGAGAGCTTAGACAGTTCCCTGTATTCTATTGTCTCATTACAGCCTCTTAGAGTGGGATTACAGCTAGGCAACAGTGTGGTCCGCCCTGGACACACTTCAGGAGCCACGGACAGACCCCTCGATGGGCAGCAGCTGCAGGAAGCTGATTAAGCAGAGGGACTTTTACATCTCACTGACGTGTATACACTTCAAAGTATTCTACTTGTACGTTGAGCGTGTAAGATATCAGCTTTTATAATTCATAGAATATCTTTATGTAGCGTATATATATATATATATATATATAGTTGTATCTACATTTGTTCATTTATACATGTAAAAAAAAAAGAACTGTAATTTGAAAAGCAGGTTTCCTCGAGCCCCGCCCACTCTGCGGAGGCGTTGTCTAGTCAGAGCCAATCAGGTGACAGAGATTCCGAGACGTGGTTCCTTCCAGTTCCGCAGGAAGTGACACACGTAGAGGTGAGAGTGTGTGAGTCTCCCACAGTCCTCTGTCAGCCCTCCCCCGTCCCCCTCCTCTCCTCTCCTCCTGCCCTGTCCTCCCCCAGTTATAGGGCCACGTTAAACTCGGTCACCAGGAAGTCCACGTGGTCGCGCTCCTTGTTCTTGAACGCCTCGGCGATGATGCGGGCAGCGTCCCTGTGTTCGCGGCCCCTCAGGGAAACCCCGTTCACCTCCAGGATCACCTGCCCCACCTTCAGCTGGCCGCAGTTATGGGCCGACCCGCCCCTCTGAGAGACAGAGAGAGAGAGGGAGAGGGAGAGAGAGAGAGAGAGAGAGAGAGAGAGAGAGAGAGAGAGAGAGAGAGAGAGAGAGAGAGAGAGAGAGAGAGAGAGAGAGAGAGAGAGAGAGAGAGAGAGAGAGAGAGAGAGAGAGAGAGAGAGAGAGAGAGAGAGAGAGAGAGGAAGAGGGAGAGAGGAAGAGGGAGAGGGAGAAAGAGGAAGGGAGAGAGAGGCAGAGAGAGAGAGATAGGGAGGGAGAGAGAGAGAGAGAGGGAAAGAGGGAGGGAGAGAGAGAGTGAGAGAGTGAAAGACGGATGGCGAGAGGGAGGGAGAGAGGTTTGAAAGCAATAGAAAGGGAGAGAACGAGACAAAGATAGTTAGAGAAAGATAGAGAAACAGAGAGAAAGAGAGAAAGTGAGAGAAAGAGAAAGGGGAACAGAATGGTTTTAAAAAGGAGCATGAATTATATCTCCCAGTTCTATCACCAACGTGAACCAATCATGTTACTGCACTGAAACTCCCCCCCCCCTCCCCCCCACATCGCTACTCTTACGCATGCCTCCCTACAGCACCAGGCCGTCCAGACACTGAGAGACCGAAGGACTGCATTATCACTCCTGTTGCTCAGTGAACCGCTGACAATCACCCCCGAGCCATGGGGCGGAGGGTGGAGAGGAGAGAGCAGCGCTGTGGCCCGCCTCTTTGCCTCTCCGCCTCTCCGGGGGACCCTAACGGGGGGGATGGAGGGGACGGATGATCTCAGACACCCAGGAGCAGCGATGCATGGCGTTGGCTGGGCCACACCTGCCATCACATTCACCTCTGAAGTCAGACAGGAAGCAGAAGGGCTGTCCTCTGAAGTCAGACAGAAAGCAGAAGGGCTGTCCTCTGAAGTCAGACAGGAAGCAGAAGGGCTGTCCTCTGAAGTCAGACAGGAAGCAGAAGGGCT
>NC_085031.1:16676581-16697444 GCF_963692335.1 Osmerus eperlanus | reverse complement strand
ACACACACACACACACACACAGATACGGACACACAGCAGTTGTCCATCAACCAGACAGGTGCGGCAGGATAAATTTCCAAACACACAATGCTAACTTGTGTTCGCATCATGTGAGTTGGAAACCTGGAATACATATTTACATCACATTTCATTATAAGTTAAACTTAAAACTATGAAATGATAATATTAATGTGTTTCATGATCTATAAGGAGGGATTGATCTGCATGTTTTCTGTAGCCATTTAAGAGCATTTTATTCCAGTAACTCCCTTACATGGGGAAACATAAATCATGACAATTACTTCTTTCTTTCTTGTTTCTTGGGAAACATCCATTCAATTAATTACCACGGTGATAAAACAATGGTACCATAAACGAGACAAAACCTGAAAGAAACAGAAAAAGACAGGTGTCTTCAGAAGGCTTGGTTCTTTAGCAAACCACACAAAGTGCTGCAGAAGTGAAAGTTTTTATTCTTTTATTTTACAGGAACAGACCATGTTGTGTCTTGGCCAGTGTGCCTGGCAACAGCCTGAGTGATTTATGATCTCTAAGACTGGCTCTTAAAGAGCGTGCTGGGCTGAGAAGTTTGACTCTGCATTTTAGGGGAAATAGAATGAGGAGGCAGAATGAGCTGTGTTTAAACTCAACGAGAAGTGAAAAAGCTGGGGAAGCATCGCATGCTTTGGGAGGGAGGGAGGGGGGAGGGAGGGAGGGAGAGGGAGAGGGAGAGGGAGAGGGAGAGGGGAGGGGAGGGAGGGAGGGGAGAGGGAGGGAGGGACGGAGGGAGGGAGGGAGGGAGAGGGAGAGGAGAGGGGAGGGAGGGAGGGGGGAGGGGGGAGGGAGAGGGAGAGGGAGAGGGAGAGGGAGAGGGAGAGGGAGAGGAGAGGAGAGGAGAGGGGAGGAGAGGGGGGAGGGAGGAGAGGAGAGAGAGAGAGAGAGAGAGAGAGAGAGAGAGAGAGAGAGAGAGAGAGAGAGAGAGAGAGAGAGAGAGAGAGGAGGGGATGGAGGAGAGTAGAGACAAGGAGGTGGGATGGGATGGCGGGAGATGGCGTCTAACTTGTTCTCTCTGTGCATGAGAAACAACAGTAATTTACTAGCTTGCTGTGCTGCCCGGGTCTTAATGTGGCGTCCCGGTGGGAAAGTGCTGACTGTGACAGTACCTGATGAAGCACATCTGAACACTAACTGGATCCACAGTCCCCCTCACACGGAGTAATGGGAGCCATAACAGCACCTAATGGGAAACGGCAAGTCCAGGTAATATCCATACCAATCACGCCAGCCGGCAGGAAACCATACTACGCCCCTGATGAATATGACGAGGAGTTTGTATGCTACGTTAGAAAGAACCCCCACCCCCCCCCCCCGACGTTTTGTGTTGTGGTTTGCAAAATGCCTCAAGGGAAAGGGAATTCTAAAGGCCGCCACAACCGGAACTCAGAACGCACGCAAACGCTTTCTGATCGGTTGAGACTGAGATACAGAGGAGATAACAGCAGACATATTTTCGGATTTTGAATGAAAGTCCCAAGCCTAACTCTACCGATGCACAAACAACGCCTTGCGATCGGTTGAGATTGACTTAGGGAGGAGACGGTATTTTCTCAATCGGAATGAAAGTGCCACCCAAACCATAAAAATGACTGAATAATCCTAAACAATAATAATTTAAAATACAATACTCGGTACCCAGAAATGAGTAATGCTCACGGTCTCCATGAGTCGGAGGTATTAATGAGATGACAGGTTTTTAGGAGCTGTGGATGAGGGATTTATGAGGGATGGAACAAGGCCCGTTCTCTCACTGCCCGGTGAAACCGTCCAGAACAGAACAGGACCCTTTGGCTCCTCTGCTGCACTCACGGCTAATTGTTCTCGGTAATTGGCTATGCTTGTGGCAGGTCGGTTTTACCGGCAGAGGGATGCACACATACACACACACACATTTTACTAACAAGCCCCCCACACACACACCTACCCCCCCCCCCCCCCCCCCACACACACACACACACACACACACACCTACCCCCCCCCCCCACACACACACACACACACACACACACACACAGAGCAGCACTGAGTATTTCTGGCTGAGTCTGAGGGGATTGTTAAAGTGCCACAGACCTGAGGGGAAAGTCTTCCACCGGAGAGACACAACACAAACACAGGATACAAACAGCAGCCACAGTGTTGGAAACGGGGCTCTGTTACGAGATCTGAAGGACTAATTGAGCCTAAGTGTCTTTTTGCCAAGCGTGGTGAATCTGTGTCCCTACTACTTCACAGCCAGTCAGTGTAAATATAACCAGGTAGTTGACAAGAAGGGACTGTTAGCATTTGACTGGACTCGTCCCAGGATAGCTGTGGGCTAAGCTGGTCTGGGGTGTGTGTTGATCAATGCATGGCTGAAACGCAGCCCTGCCATTCGATCACACACACACCCCGACGTTAGTCTCTGCTTCGGCGAGGGAGTGTGTGCGTGTGCACTTATGTGTGTGTACTAGTTTTGTGTGAGTGTGCTTATGTGACTGTGCTTGTGTGTGTGCTATTGTGTGTGTATATGTGTCTGTGTGTGTACTCGTGTGTGTGTGTGTTTTTGGCACCCACCAGCCCTTGAACAGAGAGTAAACACTGAGATGAATTAATAACTGATTGCCAAAACTGTTCAAACTAAGCAGAGAAGTTATAAACCACGGGATTGAGTCAACATAGCCTGCTGCATCTGCTTTTAACCCTCTCCTCCTCTCCCCCCTCTCCTCCTCTCCCCATGCCACCTGCTCTACCCATCTCCCTTCTCTCCTCCTTTTCCCCTCTCCTCCTCTCCCCCCGCTCCCCCTCTCCCCATGTCACCTGCTCTACCCATCTCCCTTCTCTCTTCCTCTCCCCCTCTCCTCCTCTCTTCCTCTCCCCCTCTCCTCCTCTCCTCCCTCTCCCCCTGTCACCTGCTCTACTCTCTCCTCCTCCCTCCTCTCCTCCTCTCCCCTCTCCTCCCTCTCCTCCTCTCCTCCTCTCCCTCCTCTCCTCCTCTCCTCTCCTCTCCCTCCTCTCCTCCTCTCCCTCCTCTCTTCCTCTCCCTCCTCTCCTCCTTTCCCTCCTCTCCTCCTCTCCCTCCCTCTCCCCCTGTCACCTGCTCTCCCCCTCTCCCCCCTTATGTACCCCTCTAACCCCCTTACAGGATGGGGCCTGTAAGGCCGTTAATCAAACTTTCCCATCCTCCTCTCTTCGCTCCGTCTCTCCTCTATCGAGCGCCGAGGCCCTCTGGCGTGTTATTACGCTCTGCCCTGCCGGCCGGCGACGCCCTCATCTTTCACAGATATTTACTCAGAGAGATGGAGAGAGAGAGAGGGGTAGAGAGAGATGGAGAGGGGACAGGTAGAGAGAGAGAGGGGTAGAGAGAGATGGAAGGATAAAGAGAGAGGGTGGAGAGGGTGAGGTAGAGAGAAGAGAGAGAAGTGGAGAGAGAGGGTGAGAGGTAAAGAGAGAGATGGAGAGAGAGGGTGAGAGGTAAAGAGAGAGGTGGAGAGAGAGGGTGAGAGGTGGATGCAGAGAGAAAGATAGGCAGTGATAAACAGACAGACAGAGCCCACTTCTCTCAGTACAGATTACAGAAGGAGTCCTCGAGTCTTCTAGAGACGCTGGCCTTTGATCACTGACCAGCTAGTCTGTGACCATGAGCACAGCTTCATAATGTTAACGACCAATTGGTTTGGCAGCTAAATCTATAAACCAGTAAACATGTCAATCAATTAATGTCAACTGTAATGGTGAATGACAATACCAAGCCTTTAGTTAAAGAAACCACAGAGAAATAATCTTCGATGTAACACAGCTAGCTCAATAATCCACCCGTCTTCAATCTAGCTAACAGACCCGCCGGTTCAGGGGGAGGAGGGGGGGGGGGTGTTGTTTAAGCTATGAAAGCCGACAGCACGCGAGTCGACTGGGACTAAAGAGCTCAGCGCGCCCTTTCTGAATCCTGCCCCCCTCAGCTCAGCCGCGTTCCGAAAAAGTATGGATGATCCTTCCTACATCCCTTTGATTGGTGAGGCTGTGTCATTTGCGCCCCGCACACATAGTGCACTCCATTCCATTTGGTTGTTTCACTTTCAAATTAGTTAAGCTCGAGGGACATTCGTGTACTTTATTTTCTGGCTTTCGTGTACGTCACTGAGTATTGTTATTACTTGTACATGAACCTTTTCATTGTTTATTTTCTTTTGAATGCTTAGTCTAGAGGCGCAAATTGTGGCATCGGGTTAAAAATTGTTAGGCTACGTGACAAGTGCTTCACTATTCTTCGGTTGTGTATTCAGTGTTGTTGTTTGTGCTAATACAGTAACCACACACCGCAGAGACAACAGCTCATAAAACAATAAAGAAAGCTGGATCTGCTGCCCAGTTCTTACAGAAGATTATAGCTAACCTTGGCACCTCAGTCATCTGTGACGCCAGAAGCTTCACGATTCTTTTCTTGGAATCATAAAAAAAAAAAGCTGATCTACGCCATAGGTGATCGGGCCTGGCTCGGACACGGAATCAATTAGACTTTCTGCTCCGGAGAACGCTCAACGTCACGCTCATACGCACACACGCCCCTTCTCCCCCTTCCCCTCCGCTGCCGTTGGAAAGATGGCGAGAAAGAGAGAGAGAGAAAGGGGAAGACATGTTGGCCCAGGCCGGATTCGAACCAAGGCCTCAGCCTACATGGTACGTGATCCCCCCAAAAAACCCTGTCCCCCCCACATTTGAACATAAACCTACACCCCTGATAGGTCAGAACAGCCATCGTTGGGCGTACGGAACGTGGGTAGCACAGTGTAAATTACCACTGCTCTGCCCCTCACTCGCTCACAGGAAAACCAGCTGTCGGTTTGTTAGGCATACCAGATGACAGGGGTGAATAACAGCATGGATAATGGCCGGGGCTTGCAGTGAGAGATGTGTTTCAGGAGCAGGTGGATGTTTGAATGATGTAATCCTAGCTTCATAAGAAAGCCACCTGAGCATGTGGAGGTGTGTGTGTGTGTGTGGTGTGTGTCTGTGTGTGTGGTGTGTGTCTGAGTGGTGTGTGTGTGTGTGTGGTGTGTGTCTGAGTGGTGTGTGTGTGGTGTGTGTCTGAGTGGTATGTGTGTGGTGTGTGTGTGTCTGTGTGTGTGGTGTGTGTCTGAGTGTGTGGTGTGTGTCTGAGTGGTGTGTGTGTGGTGTGTGTCTGAGTGGTATGTGTGTGGTGTGTGTGTGTCTGTGTGTGTGGTGTGTGTCTGAGTGGTGTGTGTGTGGTGTGTGTGCATCCATGCATGGGTGCGTGCGAGTATGTGTGTGTATCTTTTACAATAGGCTGAGATACTCTGTCAGTAAATAAGTGGTCATTTGAAACTGCTGAAATATTCCTGCTAGTTCCTAGTTGCACTGCAGAAAGAGAAGAGGAATTCTAAGTCATAGTTAAAACACAGACCTCTTAAATACAATATTATTAATGTTGCCTAGAGAAGGGCCAACATGACTGGATAAGAAATACACACACACACACACACAGTCTCTTTCCAAGGTCATTTCAAACAACACTTTAGTGTAACAGCATAATACACAATCTAACGACACTCATACAAATAATATAACAGTTGATCACCACCAAGGCCGAATCCTAACAATTAAACGACACGGTAAGATAACAGATCCAGTTTATTAACATACGTTACACACGCTATCTACACTCAGGGGGGGTGCGGAGTACACTATGTACAGTGCAGTTAATCCCCTACGGGAGGACGGGATTCAGATCTGACAGGGTTCCTGGCAGCTCAATGCTCTGCCCTGTACAGGGACCTTTCACAAACCCTGCTGCCAAGATGCCCTTTAGCCTCTCTGTATCCTCTGATCTGTATCGGACTGACAGACGAACACACAGACAGCTAGATAAGATAGATTGATAGATATACAGACAGATGGATAGGTTATCTTTAGACATGATCTATAATTAAAGAGTGACATCTCCATATAGAGCTCTATAGCCTGAGCTGTCACAGCAGAGCTTAGTACCCAAGGTTATCAGTTTAAAGGTCGGCCTATGCATGGAAAAAAGAATATCCTTTAACAGTGAATCAAATTGCCCTTGTGTTTTTTGATAGTTCAGTGTTGGTCTGGGGTTATATCTTATGAGTGCACAGTTTCGAGGTTATTGATTGCGCGGTTCAAATCCATATATTTCCGGCTGTCTGCATGGCTCTGCTCTGACAGATTGGACCACTAACCAGCCCTGTCATTCTACAATCCATACGGATGACTCGCAGGATACGAGAGCCTAGGTGTCATCCCTACAATCATCCGTCTTCGATTTCATCCATCCCCACATTCTCTCCACCCCCCCTCTGAACACACTTGTCCCTGGGGATGGACAGAGTGCTTTTGTGATTGCGGAGGGAAGGAGAGAGGGATGGAGGGGGATGATAGACAGGTTAACAGCATGATGACATGTCGCTGGTTGAGAACAACCCATGATGTTTCTCTGAAAAGAAAAACAGACCATTACACAACCCCCGCCTGCGTAACATAGAACACTGATCGTAGAACATAGAACGCAGAAGAACCAGAATGGCTGTAAAAGAACTGTCAGGGCCAGTAACTCTTAAAACACATGCACTTTACAGCCGTACGACCCTCTCCCTCCCCCCTTACCAGTCAAACTCCATTAACAGGTTTTATTTCCTGTGAGTTTATGAATGTACTGATGGAGGGGGGCTTGCTGGGGCTGGTGGACGTGCAGTCAGAGCTCTGCAGACAGCAGATACCTAAATTACCGAGTCTCAGGACAATAACAGCTGCAGCAGCATGGTGCTCAGTCACACAGCCTCCCCCCCAGCCTCCCCCCCAGCCTCTACCCTCTATGCCCAGCCTCCAGTTCAACCTGCACCAATCATAGGACTACAGTTCAACCTGCACCAATCATAGGACTACAGTTCAACCTGCACCAATCACAGGACTACAGTTCAACCTGCACCAATCATAGGACTACAGTTCAACCTGCACCAATCACAGGACTACAGTTCAGCCTTTACCAATCAGGACTACAGTTCAACCTGCACCAATCACAGGACTACAGTTAAACCTGCACCAATCACAGGCCAGCCCCGGCCATCTTATCTTAACATAATGAATTATCATCATGTAACTTCCTGCTCCACACCCGTGACACAGCGTGCCTGCCTGCCCTGTGTGTGTGTGTGAGTGTATGTGTGTGTGTGTGAGTGTGTGTGTGTGTGTGTGTGTGTGAGGCTGCGCTGGCTCCATTTGGCTCCGGCGTGCATGTGATGCATCAACCCTCCACCAGATGCCTCTGGCCTGTCAAACAATGCCAGCGGCCTCCTCGCGTGATGCATCGTCTTACGAGAGGCAATCCGCTGCTACAGGACATTGTTTTTCAAAGTTTCAGTGCTCAGCTATGCAGAAAATTAACTTCAGCAGCTATGGCTCTTCTAAGGGGGTGGTAGGGGGAGGGGGGGGGGTGTTGGGGTGGGGTGGGGTGTGAGTGGGGGTGGGGTGTGTGGGGGACAGAGGGCCCATTTGCAGGAGGGTAAAGGGGAAATCAAATACGTACTCCCAGCCAGGCATCCCAATATGCCCCGAACAAGCACACACACACACACACCCAAACACACACACAGAGCAGGACTGAGTATATCTGGCTGAGGGGAAAGAGTTTTCCACAGGAAACACACAACACAACACAAACCCAGGATAAAGACAGGAAGAAAACAGCATCAACAGTGTTAGCGCTCAAACCTGTTCAAATACTCCCACATGCACGTACTTCCAGATCCTCACAGCCTTCACAGTCACCCAGTCAGCAGACACTTCAGCCTGTTCCCCACTCCTGTCTGCCTAACTGTGCCACTCCCAGACAGCTCACCAGTTAGTCTTCCTTTTCACCTTATCAGCCGCCATGTCCACTGACGGGAGTGAAAGTGATGGCAGTTTATGTAACGACTCAGGGGTGACAGACAGGTTCTCCGAGGACTGATGACACTTCTATATATGCACCACAGATGGGCCCAGCCTCTCGTGATGTCACAATATGCACCACAGATGGGCCCAGCCTCTCGTGATGTCACAATATGCACCACAGATGGGCCCAGCCTCTCGTGATGTCACAATATGCACCACAGATGGGCCCAGTAGCTAAAACCAACCCCCCCACCAACTGAAGCTAACCCACTCTCACTAACTCCTTTTACTGAAGCTAACCCACTCTCACTAACTCCTTTTACTGAAGCTAACCCACTCTCACTAACTCCTTTTACTGAAGCTAACCCACTCTCACTAACTCCTTTTACTGAAGCTAACCCACTCTCACTAACTCCTTTTACTGAAGCTAACCTCCAGCAGGGAACGCTAATCTCCAGCAACTGATGCTGTCCCTCACCAACTGACGCTAACCTTCAACAACTGGCGCAAACCAGAAGCAACCGATGCTAATGGAACCGAGAGAGGGAGTTAAAAAGACAGAGACATTTAGAAGAGTTTGTTCAGTTAGATACGATATAACTCTGCAGTTGGATGTAAAACTGACGGAGGACAGCTTTGAGTCGGGCCTGTTTCTCAGAGAGGACGATAGCCCTTCAATGTGTGACACATTTTAATTAAGACGGGAGATGCATTCACTTTAAAAAAAAACACCTCCCCCGTTTTCTTTGCACCTTGCTCTTACAAATGATAACCGTGAAGTGTTCAAGTCTGTCGTTCGTTAAAATGATGAATACTAATTTGATTTATTAAGCTGAACTAATGTTCCTCTGCACATACTGTATGAGAGAGAGAGGTAGCGAGAGAGAGAGAGAGACAGAGACAGAGAGAGAGAGAGAGAGAGAGAGACAGAGAGAGAGAGAGAGAGAGACGAGAGGAAGATGAAAATCCATACTGAATGCCAGGGTGAGATGTACTCACTCAAGAGAACGTATATGAGAAAGCATGAAGCATTAGTACAGGATTTTGCAGACCGTAGCGAAATACATCTGGGGATACCGACCACCATCCAGAGTTGTTCATTATATCCAGTACAACGGACTAGCTAATCCTTCTTTAAGGCCAGTTCACAGTACAAACCCAACACACAAACGATAACATCACACAGTGTGTCGGCAAAACAGTGACAGCAACACTTGGTGATCTTCAAAGGTTAATATTTTAGAAACAGTAGACACACACACACACACACACACATGTAGGCACACAAACACACACAGACAGACATACACACATATACAGACACGCAGACACACACACACAAATGGATCGTGGCAAGAACAGCCAGAAGGCATAGAGTCTTTGGAATAAGGAACACATAATAAAATACAATTTCATCTTCTATAAAAGCTTATTTAGTGGCAGTTCAACATCCGTAAAATTCAATTACTCAATAGGTAATCACTTAAAGTTGTATCTACAAACACACACAGACACACACACACACCAAGATATTCTCAGCTTCACAAAAGCTAATTGAGGTGCTTCACCTACACATCAATTTGGCTCTCAACATGTACCCTTGCAAACGGAGGAGAGAGAGTGAAAGGAGAGGGAAGGGATGGATGGAAAAGAGAGATGGTGTAGAGAGAGAGAAGGGGGGAGTGAATAGAGAGAGGGAGAGGGGAGGGAAGAGTGACATTGGTGAATGAGAAAGAGGTGGGACAGAGAAATGGCGGAGGGAGAGAGAGGGAAGAGGGGAAGAGGGAAAGAGGTGTGAGAGAGAAACAGGAGGAAGAAAGAGAGACAGGAGAGAAGAGAGAGGTGTGAGAGAGAGACAGGAGGGAGAAAGAGAGAGAGAGAAGAGAGAGGTGTGAGAGAGAGACAGGAGAGAAGAGAGAGAGAGAAAGGAGAGAAGAGAGAGACAGGAGAGAAGGGAGAGGTGTGAGAGAGAGACAGGAGGGAGAAAGAGAGACAAGAGAGAAGGGAGAGGTGTGAGAGAGAGACAGGAGGGAGAAAGAGAGACAGGAGAGAAGGGAGAGGTGTGAGAGAGAGACAGGAGGGAGAAAGAGAGAGACAGCAGAGAAGAGAGAGGTGTGAGAAAGAAGGGGGGAGGGAGAAGGGAGGGATGAGAGACAGAGAAGGGATGGAATAAAGAAAGAGGTGTGAGAGAGGGCAGGGAGAGAGAGAGAGAGAGAAAGGAGCGAAGGAGAGAGATAAAATGGGACAGGGAGAGGGAGAGAGAGATAGGGAGAGAGAGAGAGAGAGAGGGAGAGAGAGATAGGGGACAGATGGGGGTGGTGAGAGAGAGAGGAAGGGGGGGTGAACAGAGAGATATCAGCTTATCTCTTTAATTTCACCACATATAACTATTTTGATTTGATAATGCGTTACTGCTACCGCAGCATTGGTGCCTGGCTTCTTGCAAAACAACACAGGGTTAGAAACACGGAGAACATCGAGTTTCTCTGAAAGTTTTAGATGAATCAAACCACCTTCCCAGGAGGGATGAGCCTGTATGACAAGCAGATGAAATGTGCTAGTTCCCTTCTATCAGATTTAACAGTTCCTCATCGCCTTCTCTGTACTATTACATCACAACCAACCAATCAGGTTCCTAGCCCCTGCTGGTGTTGTGGTGTCATGCTGGAGGACTGGGGACAAGGGTCCTTGTGACAGGGGGTCTTGAGGAGAGCCCCTGAAGACCAGAAGAAGACCAGTCAGAGAGACAGGTAGAAGACCAGTCAGAGAGACAGGTAGAAGATCAGTCAGAGAGACAGGTAGAAGACCAGTCAGATAGACAGGTAAAAGACCAGTCAGAGAGACAGGTAGAAGACCAGTCAGATAGACAGGTAAAAGACCAGTCAGAGAGACAGGTAGAAGACCAGTCAGATAGACAGGTAGAAGACCAGTCACAGAGACAGGTAGAAGATCAGTCAGAGAGACAGGTAGAAGACCAGTCAGATAGACAGGTAAAAGACCAGTCAGAGAGACAGGTAGAAGACCAGTCACAGAGACAGGTAGAAGATCAGTCAGAGAGACAGGTAGAAGACCAGTCAGATAGACAGGTAAAAGACCAGTCAGAGAGACAGGTAGAAGACCAGTCACAGAGACAGGTAGAAGATCAGTCAGAGAGACAGGTAGAAGATCAGTCAGAGAGACAGGTAGAAGACCAGTCAGAGAGACAGGTAGAAGATCAGTCAGAGAGACAGGTAGAAGACCAGTCAGAGAGACAGGTAGAAGACCAGTCAGAGAGACAGGTAGAAGATCAGTCAGAGAGACAGGTAGAAGATCAGTCAGGGAGACGGGTAGAAGATCAGTCAGAGAGACAGGTAGAAGATCAGTCAGAGAGACAGGTAGAGTACCAGGCAGGGAGACAGGTAGAGTACCAGGCAGGGAGACAGGTAGAGTACCAGGCAGGGAGACAGGTAGAGTACCAGGCAGGGAGACAGGTAGAGTGAGAGATGGTTTGAGATGCTGTTTGAAGTAAGAGGCTGGTGTGTGTGATGGGAGGCCAGGGACTTGCAGCTAGTTGGCAGTGTTTTGAAAGAGTGTTGATCAGTTTTAAACCCTGTCTCTAGGGTGTAGAACACACACACTCACTCACACACACACACGCACACACACGCACACGCACACACACTACTACTAAATGTTAAACCGCCAGGACTGACAGCTTTCTTTATTCCTTTCAACATTTGGATTTAAATCTTTCTCTTTTTTCTGTCCAATTTAGAAGTATTGAATTAGGTCACACTGACTGACAACTTACTTACTGGCATTACTGAATATTATGGGATATCTTACCAACAGAGCCAAAGTCCTGACAGGTGTGAGTCACAGATCACATGGCCTGACAATGAACACTCCGGAGTGGAACTCCATTCCCCACAATCCTTGGTATTGCTAGGAAACCACACCGTTGCTATAACAACATAAGAAACCCGGCCTATTGGCCCTTTTGCTAAGTAAATCAATATCAGTTTAGTGAGCCCATCTCTCTGTCTCCTGTATATCTGGTGTCAGTGCTGACATATCAGATGTGTGACTTGGGAGACGACCATTACTCCCAGACACTCGACTCAGGTTCACTGTCTGCCTCTAAACCTTCTGCCATAGCCTCTATCTCTGCATCTAAACCTCCTGCCTCAGCCTCGCTCTCTGCCTCAACACCTCCTGCCTCAGCCTCTCTCTGCCTCTACACGACCTGCCACAGCCTCTATCTCTGCCTCTACACCTCATGCCTCAACCTCGCTCTCTTCTTCTACACCTCATGCCTCAGTATCATTATCTGCCTGTATCAATCTATCTATCTATCTAGGACCGCAGAAATTCAGACTGCTAGGAAACCATCTAGCAGGGCCAAGAATTCAGAACTACCTGCACTTGTACTTTTTACGCACGTCAAAATAAACATGAAAGTTCAAACTTGAAAGAGGAAGGAACATGGTGGTTTTGACATCCTTCTGAAACCCTGTTGGAAAGCTGTACAAACCTTGTTGCTGCGTCAGTAGGGGTTTCGCTCAAACGACAGTTGAATCAAGTGGTGTCTGAGCGTGTTGTTCCAGAGTGGTTGCAGCGACTTCCACACGCCCTGCTGCCGTGCCCTGCTGACAGCTTGATCGACTGTGTGCCAGCCAGTTCTGGGTGTTTGAGCGTGACAGTAGTTATCTGCTAACAATTAGGCTTCAACCAAACTCAAGTGGCTGACACCTCCATCAGAGCCCATTATAAATCCTGCTGCTGCAGGGCGGGAAAGCAGGGGAGGGGGGTGTGGCCTGGTGATATACGATAGGGAGGGGGGGGGAAATGGGGGGAGGAGAGAGGGAGAAGAAGGGGGGGGAGGGAGAAGAGGCAGGACTGGAGAGAAGGGATGGGAGAGGATCGGAGAGAAAGGGAGAAGGGGGGACACAGAGGGGAGAGAAGGATAGAGGAGGGGAAAGGGAGGGTGAGGATTGGAGAGAAGGGGAAGCTGTAGAGAGAAGGGGAGAGGAGGGGAGAAAAGGGGAGACTAGGAGAGGAGGGGAGAGGAGGAGACGAGGAGGGAGGAGGGGAAAGAGGGGAGGTGGGGAGGAAGAGAGGAAGAAGAGGAGAGAAACTGAAGGAGGGGGATAGTCTGGTCGGGCGATAATGCTTTTATGACGTTCATTTCCACCCAGCCAGATCCATTTCCCTGCTGTGTGTGTGTGTGTGAGAGGAAGGTATTTATAGAAACAAGGAGGTCAGGTGGCTGAGCGGTTAGGGAATTGGGCTAGTAATCTGAAGGTTGCCAGTTCAATTCCCGGCCATGCCAAATGACGTTGTGTCCTTGGGCAAGGCACTTCACCCTACTTGCCTCGGGGGGAATGTCCCTGTACTTACTGTAAGTCGCTCTGGATAAGAGCGTCTGCTAAATGACTAAATGTAAATGTAAATGTAAGGACAGGGTGGAGAGAGAGGCTGTTAAAACTGATGTAAAAACCCATGTGCTCCAATCACTGTGTCCGGAAACTGCACACACACACACACACACACCCCTCACACACACACCCAGCCCCCCCTCACACACACGCACCCTGATCCCCCCCCTCATACACACACACACACAGCCCCCCTTCACACACACACATACCCTGATCCCCCCCCTCACACACACATACACACACCCAGCCCCCCCTCACACACACACACCCTGATCCCCCCCCCCCTCACACACACAGCCCCCCCTTCACACACACATACACCCAGCCCCCACCCTTACACAACCCCCCTCACACACATGCAGACCACACACACATTCCCTCAAAACCCCAAAAGTAGTCAACACAGAATATAGTCTCATGAAGTTGGGTTCCACCATACATTTAACAAGTCAAATGATCCCCAGTGCTGAGAACAGATGAAACCTACTAGATGCTCACTGTAGCCAGCAGTCCATATGGCTGCCATGCAGCCCGCTAGCAGAGTTAAGCTGATTAGCTGAAGCCTGTTGTTGTTGTGTGTCTGCTGTTCACATCACGTGAGCCTTAATTGCAGCCCAGACCAGCCAGGTCAGGCTAGCCCAGTCTACCCCAGTCCATCCCAGCCCAGCCCAGCCCAGCCCGTCCAAATCCAGTCCAGTCCAGTCTAACCCAATGCAGTCCAGCCAAACCCAGTTACGCCCAGCCTAGTCCAGCCCAATCTAGTCCAATCAAGTCCAGTCCAGCCCTTCTCAGTCCTATAAATACAATTCAGCTGTATGCCTTTTTACAACACAATAATCCACCAGGTTTCTATCAATCATAAGTCTCTCTACTGAAAAACTGCAAATAAACTACAGAGCCGGGGTAGAGAGAGAGATAGAGAGAGAGAAAATTGAGATAGAAAGAGCGGGAGAGAAAGAGAGAGGGAGAGATAAGGAAAGAGGGAGAGAGAGAGAGAAATAGAGAGAAAGAGAGAGAGACAATGAGAGAGAAAGCGGGAGAGAGAAAGAGGGGATAAAGGTAAAAAGCTAATCCACAATCTGCTCCTTATCCTGTTTAATTAACTACAAATCCTCTGTCGTTTCATCTCAGAAAGCAGGCGACAGAAAAGATGACTGATAGCGCAGGATATCAGACCCCCTGTCCTCCACCTCTCTCCTTCTCCACTCCTCCTGACCTCCACCTCTCTCCTTCTCCACTCCTCCTGTCCTCCACCTCTCTCCTTCTCCACTCCTCCTGTCCTCCACCTCTCTCCTTCTCCACTCCTCCTGACCTCCACCTCTCTCCTTCTCCACTCCTCCTGACCTCCACCTCTCTCCTTCTCCACTCCTCCTGACCTCTTCCCTCTCTCCTCCTCTCCCCATCCCTACCTCTCCTCTTCCTCTCTCCTCCTCTCTCCATCCCGACATCTCCTCCTCCTCTCTCCCCCTCCATCCTCCTCTTCTTTCCTCCTTCCCCTCCTCCTCTTCACCCCTCTCTCCATCCCTACCTCTCCTCTCTCCCCCTCCATCCCTCTCTCCTCTCCTCCAAAGGGATACAGCTGGGTAGGATACCTGCTGGAAAAAGGTTCTTCAAAATGCTGTGATGACGTCCAAGTGGCTCTTCACCCTGCACTAAACTACACACACACACACACACACACACACACACACACACACAGGCACTATACCATAAACACACTCACAAGCACTAAACTACACTACACACACACACATGCACTATACCATAAACACACTCACACACACAAGCACTAAACTACACTACACACACACATACACACACTCTACACCATAAACACACACACAGGCACTACACCACAAACACACATACACACACACTCTACACCACAAACACACACACATACAGGCACTACACCACAAACACACACATAGAGGCACTACACCACAAATACACACACACACATACAGGCACTACACCACAAACACACACATAGAGGCACTACACCACAAACACACACACACAGGCACTACACACACACAGGCACACACACACAGGCACTACACACACACAGGCACACACAGAGGCACTACACACACACAGGCACACACACACAGGCACTACACACACACAGGCACACACACAGAGGCACTACACACACACAGGCACACACACACAGGCACTACACACACACAGGCACACACAGAGGCACTACACACACACAGGCACACACACACAGGCACTACACACACACAGGCACACACAGAGGCACTACACACACACAGGCACACACACACAGGCACTACACACACACAGGCACACACAGAGGCACTACACACACACAGGCACACACACACAGGCACTACACACACACAGGCACACACACACAGGCACTACACACACACACACACACACAGGCACTACACACACACAGGCACACACACACAGGCACTACACACACACAGGCACACACACACAGGCACTACACACACACAGGCACACACACAGGCACTACACCACAAACACACACACACAGGCACTACACCACACACACACACACACAGGCACTACACACACACAGGCACACACAGAGGCACTACACACACACAGGCACACACACACAGGCACTACACACACACACACAGCTCTGCCAGATGCATCCTCCCGGCCAACATGCACCGGGCTCTCTCATTCTAACATGGAGGGAGGTTGTCCTAGCAACCAGACAAACACACCTGCGTGCTCTGGGAGAGAATAATTGAACCACTACCCTGGCAAATAGACCTGCAGTTCCAAATGTCTGCAATATTATGCACAAATACACCCACGGAACAGATCCTGTTATGATGTGTGCTTTTGTATATGTGGATGTGAAGCGGACAGTTTACATCTCTCTCTCTCTCTCTCTCTCTCTCTCTCTCTCTCTCTCTCTCTCTCTCTCTCTCTCTCTCTCTCTCTCTCTCTCTCTCTCTCTCTCTCTCTCTCTCTCTCTCTCATTATACTGTGCCCTCCCCTCCATCACCCCCCCCCCCACAATGACCTACCGCTCCTCCATCACCCTCCTGTTATCCCTCCCCCTCCTCCCCCCCTCTCGTCAGCACTCCCTCTCCCTCTCCTCCCTGTCCAGTCCTTCCTACTCCAGTAAGGTACTGCTGCTCCAGTTCTGACAGGGCTGCTCTATTCCTACCTACCTCCCTGTCTTTCCATCCCTCCCTCCCTCCCTATCCCTCCCTCTTCCATCTTTCCATCTCTTCCCTGTTACTCTTCGTCCCTTCCATCTCTCTCTCTCTCTCTCTCTCTCTCTCTCGCTCTCGCTCTCGCTCTCGCTCTCGCTCTCGCTCTCGCTCTCCTCTCCCTCCCTCCCTCCCTCTTCCCCTCTCTCTCCCTCTCTCCCCTTCTCTCTCCCCTTCTCTATCTCCTTCTCTCCCTCTCTCCCTCTCTCCCTCTCTCCCTCTCTCCCTCTCTCTCTCTCTCTCTCTCCCTCTCTCCCTCTCTCTCCATCTCTCACCTGTTCCTCCATGCTGTTTATGATCACCAGGTCCTCTCCTTCTACATGCTTCTTAAGATCCGATATTTGTTCTATTCTGACACAGATGAAGTCAGACAACAGACGTATGACACAGTATCCAGACGAAGAGTAGATTGCACAAACATCCTAAATATTCAGTGTCACCACTCTCAGTCCTGCGTGCTCGAGGTATTTCCCTAAATCTAAATTGATCTCAGGTCAGCAACCCAATACATGTCCAAACACTTCCTCATGTATTTCATGAGTTTTCTGATTAGCAGCTGACTATCTCAGAGCTCAGTGCAGCATGTTGTAGAAATAAAGCATCTTTATATTCCTGCTCATGTAGGTTTAACTCTCCATGGTAATGTATAGGTGAAGTGACGGTTGTTATTGCTGCAGTATTTACTCTGGACACCCTTTTATCCACTGAGGAATAAACAAAAGTGTTACGTAACAACCCCTGTCACAAAGCTGTTACTTATTTTACACATTTTGCAGAACAGGGAAACAGGGCTCGGGAACCTGATAAATCAAGAGGAACACAGAGTCTACACAGCACAAGTGTTGTCACGCCACATTCAAATATCTTTCAAAAAAATCTACATGTTAAAGGTTGATGGGTTACTTTATCAGACCAGTTCCCATTTTTTAAAGCAAATATAAAGAATGAGAAAACTACAGGCTAACTGATAATCTGATATCAGAGACACTCACAGCATGGACACGTCTGGAAACGCTACGTACTCCGATGAAGACCATGTGTATGAAAACCCCTCTAGCAGTGGGGGACAAGACAATATGGGAGAAGATATGTATGTAAATGATAGCTTTTATGACCCTAATGATAAAGTAGCGATCAAGACCATCCAAAAAGGACCAGGACCAGGACCAGGGTCAGGTAACACACACACACTCCTAACAAACACTCACATAACAGTATAGCTAAGATCTAGTTCAACATAAAAACACACTCACACAAACCATATACATGTTTCCACATCCCATGTTTCTAAATAAGTATTTTATTTTACATGGACAACTCTTTATCATTACACAGCTACTTTTTACATTTCCCCGCAAACAGTTTTTAACGCAATAGGTGTTAAGGTCAGATGCCTAGTCTACTAGTGGCACTAACTTACCCTCCTCAGTACCTTATAGTGCAGTACAGGTTAGTCACTGGTGGACATTATATTTAAAGTGACATTTTGATTGCTAACATAAACAATCAGCTGCATCCTACTTTATTTTAAGAGCAAAACATGAACCTTGTGGTTTTCAGTTGTTCCTTTGAGTTCATCGTGGAGAGCTGCAGCAGTGTGTCTGGGGCTGCTGTGTGCTCTCCTACTGGCTGGGATCATAGCACTGGGAGTCATCTGTGAGTGCTTCTAGTAAATAAAATACAAACATTATTAATTGTAATATATTTATATATTTATAGATGACTGTAACATTAGGAATGATTCTCTCTCATTCCATAACAGTCACCAGAGTTAATGAAGACAAAACCATAAAGACTATGGAGAGAGACCAACTACAGAACAGTAACACCAACCTGACCAGAGAGAGAGATGACCTTAAGAGGAGGTTGTGCGGTAAGTCCATAAGGACAATTATAATTAATATACTGTATAATTGTAGGCTGTATGAAATAAAAGTTGTTGTTAATGTGATGCGCTGAACTCTAGAACAATTGCTATTGTAATGATTTAATGACTCATTGTTTTTTCACATCTGGCTCTAGGTTGTGACAAAAGTGGATTTCAAAGGAAAAATATTTTGTTACTGACAGAAATGGTTAACCAAAAGCAAGTGTTTGGGAGTGTGTGTGTGACGTGTGTGTGTGAACGTGTGTGTGTGAGATGTGTGTGTGTGTGTGAGACGTGTGTGTTGGAAGGTGCAACAAAGTGAATGTCAAAACTGCACTCGAAATCGCAGCTACCATGCTGAGCCGATCAGGTTTAGTGCAGAGCGAGTGACAGAATAAATAAGAGAGAGTGAGTGTGTAAGAGCCAGATTCATCTGAATAATGTTTCAGTTAATTGGTAATATTTGGTTCATAGTTGTAGTTAAGAATATTGATATTTTGATATTGATTATTCTATTTTGCTAAGTAAAAAATAATTCAGTAATAATTTTGAAGGCTATTTAAGGTAAAGTGTTTATATTCTACATATGATTTGATTTGTGGATTTCAAAGATTCTGTAATTGGTTACTGCACATGTGCATTAGTATCAGAATAACATGATTAGTGAAAGGTTATAGTGCTAAAGGAAGCTGTTTTAGTTTGGAACTAAAACGTTTATTCTGCTGGGAATTACATCCTGAACGCAGAGGCTTAAGTTGCTTTTGATTTTGTCAACAACTAAAAAAGGATTGCTTTGAACATCCTTTTTTTGGATTAGTACTCACATTTACATTTAGTCATTTAGCAGACGCTTTTATCCAAAGCGACTTACAAGAAAGAGTTATTATTACAAGATTGAGGAGTTGCTAATAAACTGCCATGCATCGTTCACCTGTCGCCTTGGGTTTGTGAGTAGCCTGCAAGCTGTTGTTACTATAATGACAATTTTGAGAAGATGTTCAAACACATGTTAAAGCAAATTACACGGACAGACACGTTCTGCACTCTCTTGATGGCTCACAGAAGATTGGTTGAAGATTGGTTTTAGCTGTTTCTACTGTAAATATTGAAAACTAAATATCAATTCTGTGTTGTAATGACATCAAACAGAGGGCCAAGATGGATGGAGCAGGTTTGGCTGCAGCTGTTACTACGTCTCTACTAAGCAGAAAACCTGGTCTGACAGCAGACAGGACTGTAGAGGGAGAGGAGCAGACCTGGTGGTCATAAACACCCCAGAGGAACAGGTGAGTGTGAGAGAGAGAGAGAGAGAGAGAGAGAGAGAGAGAGAGGGGGGGGGGGGGGGAGAGAGAGGGGGGGGGAGAGAGGGTGAAAGTAAGAAAGACTGAGAACAACAGAAATGTACAGGATGAGGTCAAATTCAAGATCAAGGTAATAAAACTGCTCCTTAATCCTCCTCCATGACAGGAATTCCTCAATAACCTCAACAAGGAAGTGTGATCGGTCTGACTGACACAGTAACAGAAGGGACCTTTATCTGGGTGGACGGAACTCCACCGACCACAGAGTAAGAGAACTACACTTTCTGTAGTTTCCGGATTAATAGAAAAACAACTTTTTTTATTGAAATACTTTCAAATATTCAACCTTTGCTTGACTACATCTATATGGTGCAATTATGCCAACATCATCGCCCCATAAATCCCCCCAGATAAGCTATAAAGGAAATTCAGCGTGTTGCCAAAAGTATATGAACAATCCCATACCAAAACCATGGGCATTAATATGTAGTTCCCCTTTGAGGCTGCAACAGCTGCCACTCCTCTGGGATTTTGGAGTGTGTCTATGAGAATGTGCTTCCAATTCAGCCACAGGAGCATTAATTAAGTTGGATAGTAATTGAATGGGAAAATGTGTCAAACTTTTAGTACAGGTCAAAAGTTATTGGACATGTTCAAGGGAAAATGCGTCCAAACTCTTGACTGGTACTGTAGTACTAATACAACTCTGATACAGAATGGTTTTTCATACTGTATGACCCAGATGTGGACCTCAGTGTGTGACTGTCTGTTTTTTTTTGTGTGTTCTTATTTAACCCTGTAGGTACTGGTGAGAATTTCAGCCTGGTAATTACTCTAACACACCAGGCAATGTTGGTCAGGACTGTGCTGCGATATACCACAACTTGTATTCTTCCCGTATCTGGCATTACAGGAGATGTGATAATATTAGTAACTGGGTCTGTGAGAGAGGGATCTAACAGTGGAGATCTACTGTGGGTTTTTAAATACATTTAATTCTCCAGCTTACATTTACATTTAATCATTTAGCACAAGGACACAACGTCATTTTGCACAGCCGGGGAATCGATCTAGCAAGAAGTGTGATAATGAGCTTTCACTTCC
>NC_085031.1:16560094-16676381 GCF_963692335.1 Osmerus eperlanus | reverse complement strand
CCTCCAACCCTGGTGCTGACAGGTGCTGTGGCTGTGTGTGCCAGTTAACCTGTCCCCACCCTAGCCCCACACACACACACACACATGCGCACACCCCTAGGCACATACACACACATGCTCACGCACACACACACACACACCCAGGGCCGAACACATACTGCTGACCAAGCAACACACACACACACACACAAGAACATGCACAAAGGCATTCGACATTTGCGGCAAATGAGAGAAAAGCTTCTCCCCAGGATTGTTTGTGGGGCAGGGCGAGATGTGGAGAGAGAGGTGACTAGGGCGAGATGTGGAGAGAGGTGACTAGGCGAGATGTGGAGAGAGAGGTGACTAGGGCGAGATGTGGAGAGAGAGGTGACTAGGGCGAGATGTGGAGAGAGAGGTGACTAGGGCGAGATGGAGAGAGAGGTGACTAGGCGAGATGTGGAGAGAGAGGTGACTAGGGCGAGATGTGGAGAGAGAGGTGACTAGGGCGAGATGTGGAGAGAGAGGTGACTAGGGCGAGATGTGGAGAGAGAGGTGACTAGGGCGAGATGTGGAGAGAGAGGTGACTAGGGCGAGATGTGGAGAGAGAGGTGACTAGGGCGAGATGTGGAGAGAGAGGTGACTAGGGCGAGATGTGGAGAGAGAGGTGACTAGGGCGAGATGTGGAGAGAGAGGTGACTAGGGCGAGATGTGGAGAGAGAGGTGACTAGGGCGAGATGTGGAGAGAGAGGTGACTAGGCGAGATGTGGAGAGAGAGGGACTAGGGCGAGATGGAAGAGGTGACTAGGCGAGATGTGGAGAGAGAGGTGACTAGGGCGAGATGTGGAGAGAGAGGTGACTAGGGCGAGATGTGGAGAGAGAGGTGACTAGGGCGAGATGTGGAGAGAGAGGTGACTAGGGCGAGATGTGGAGAGAGAGGTGACTAGGGCGAGATGTGGAGAGAGAGGTGACTAGGGCGAGATGTGGAGAGAGAGGTGACTAGGGCGAGATGTGGAGAGAGAGGTGACTAGGGCGAGATGTGGAGAGAGAGGTGACTAGGGCGAGATGTGGAGAGAGAGGTGACTAGGGCGAGATGTGGAGAGAGAGGTGACTAGGGCGAGATGTGGATGAGAGAGGTGACTAGGGCGAGATGTGGAGAGAGAGGTGACTAGGGCGAGATGTGGAGAGAGAGGTGACTAGGGCGAGATGTGGAGAGAGAGGTGACTAGGGCGAGATGTGGAGAGAGATGGTGACTAGGGCGAGATGTGGAGAGAGAGGTGACCAGGGCGAGATGTGGAGAGAGAGGTGACTAGGGCGAGATGTGGAGAGAGAGGTGACTAGGCGAGATGTGGAGAGAGAGGTGACTAGGGCGAGATGTGGAGAGAGAGGTGACTAGACCAAGCTCTCCCCTCATCAGAGCAAAGGGGGAGGTCTACCTTGGGAGGACTGAGACTCTAGAGATGTGTGTGAGTGTTGTGCGTGTTCGTGTGTGTGTGCATGCAGTGAATGTCTGTGTGCTGTGCGTCTGTGTAATGTGTGTGCTGTGATGTGTGTGTGTGCTGTGAGTGTGTGTGTGCTGTGAGTGTGTGTGTGCTGTGAGTGTGTGTGTGTATTTGAGTGTGTGTGTGCTGTGAGTGTGTGTGTGTATTTGAGTGTGTGTGTGCTGTGAGTGTGTGTGTGCTGTGAGTGTGTGTGTGCTGTGAGTGTGTGTGTGTATTTGAGTGTGTGTGTGCTGTGAGTGTGTGTGTGTATTTGAGTGTGTGTGTGCTGTGAGTGTGTGTGTGCTGTGAGTGTGTGTAATGTGTGTGCTGTGAGTGTGTGTGTGCTGTGAGTGTGTGTGTGCTGTGAGTGTGTGTGTGTATTTGAGTGTGTGTGTGCTGTGAGTGTGTGTGTGCTGTGAGTGTGTGTAATGTGTGTGCTGTGAGTGTGTGTGTGCTGTGAGTGTGTGTGTGCTGTGAGTGTGTGTGTGTATTTGAGTGTGTGTGTGCTGTGAGTGTGTGTGTGCTGTGAGTGTGTGTAATGTGTGTGCTGTGAGTGTGTGTGTGCTGTGAGTGTGTGTGTGCTGTGAGTGTGTGTGTGCTGTGAGTGTGTGTGTGCTGTGAGTGTGTGTGTGCTGTGAGTGTGTGTGTGCTGTGAGTGTGTGTGTGCTGTGAGTGTGTGTGTGCTGTGAGTGTGTGTGTGCTGTGAGTGTGTGTGTGCTGTGAGTGTGTGTGTGCTGTGAGTGTGTGTGTGCTGTGAGTGTGTGTGTGCTGTGAGTGTGTGTGTGCTGTGAGTGTGTGTGTGCTGTGAGTGTGTGTGTGCTGTGAGTGTGTGTGTGCTGTGAGTGTGTGTGTGCTGTGAGTGTGTGTGTGCTGGTGAGTGTGTGTGTGCTGTGAGTGTGTGTGTGCTGTGAGTGTGTGTGTGTATTTGAGTGTGTGTCTGTGTCGCCAGTTATGGGGGTGGGGGGTGTGGATGGTTTTAATTTCACCATGGAAACCCAATGGACTGGAGCGTACTGAGCTATTATCACTGAACCAATGAGAGCAATTACTCCCCCATAGAGAGGGAGAGAGAAGGAGAGAGAGGGAGAGAGAGAGAGGAAGAGAGAGAGAGAGAGAGAGAGAGAGAGAGAGAGGAGAGGGAGAGGGAGGGGAGAGGGAGAGGGAGAGGGAGAGGGAGAGGGAGAGGGAGAGGGAGAGGGAGAAGGGAGAGGGAGAGGGAGAGGGAGAGAGAGAGAGAGAGAGAGGGAGAGGGAGAGAGAGAGAGAGAGAGAGGGAGAGAGAGAGAGAGAGAGAGAGAGAGAGAGAGAGAGAGAGAGAGAGAGAGAGAGAGAGAGAGAGAGAGAGAAAGAAAGAGAGAGACCGGCAAGGAGAGAGAGAGAGAGAGAGAGAGAGAGAGAGGAGAGAGAGAGAGAGAGAGAGAGAGAGGATGAGAGAGAGAGAGAGAGAGAGAGGGAGAGAGAGAGAGAGAGAGAGAGAGAGAGAGAGAGAGAGAGAGAGAGAGAGAGAGAGAGAGAGAGACAGAATAGGAGAAAGAAAGACAGGGAAAGAGAGATATCTGACTGACAGAGGAACAGAGGAAAACCCCTCATCCTGTCTGAGTTTGAGCGTTTGCTGTCCAGATATGGGAAGTAACGAATTACAAATAGGAACCCTGAGTTCCTATTTGAAAAAACTTTTGAAAGGTCGAAAAATATTTTTGCTAAAAATATTTTCGAAAGTTTGAAAGAATATATATTCGAAAAATATTTTCGAAAAAAAGTTTGGAAAGCTTACATTTTTCTTTTCGAAAAATTGTTTTGAAAAAAAACTTTGGAAAGCTTAAAAAATATATATTAACTATTTATTTATTTTTTAAAGGTGAAATGTTTATTTTGAAAAAAGGTTTCCAAACAAAGTTTGCATCATTTAACAATGTGCCACTAAAACCGGTAGTAGTAATGGTTACTTTTTACTTAAGAATATGTCAGAGCACACACTTTTTTTTGAGGGAAAACATGTAGTCAGTACTTCAACTTTTACCAGTCTTTTTATGTGTCTGTACTTCTACTTGAGTGAAGGATGTGTGTACTTTTGCCATCTCTGATTATAATAGCATTAAAATAACAGTAAATAGCATTGTAGGAACAGTATAATAACAGTAATATATGTGTTTTAACAGTGTTATAACAGACAAAAGACACCAGCGTTTCACCTAGCCAGAAGTCATGACATCGTATAAAATATTTATTAGAGTCCATTTCGCCTTGCCCACACCTTCAACCCTGGCACAGACTCTGACCATTACTTTAATGTGACAAGCGAAGTAATATTTATAATATATATTAATTATTCATGTTCATAAATCTGTTAGGAATATGACTGAACGGACTGAGATTAGGTACACTGTGTGAGTTTGCTCAGTGTGTGGTCAGTGTGAGTCAGTGTGAGTCAGTGTGTGAGTCAGGGTGAGTCAGTGTGTGGTCAGTGTGAGTCAGTGTGAGTCAGTGTGAGTCAGTGTGAGAGTCTGTTTGAGTTAGTGTAGTCAGTGTGTGGTCAGGTTGACTTAGTGTGGTCAGTGTGAGTCAGTGTGAGTCAGTGTGGTCCTGAGTCCTGTGGTCATAACGAGGGGCTTGATGTGCTGGCTGGCGACACAGCAGGTAATGAAGCACTGAAGCAGTTCCCTAAGTGACAGCTGCACCAGACTCCTGTCTCCTCAACCTCCACCTGTCTGCCTGCCCGCACACAACACACACACACCCACCCAGGGCCGGACACACACTGCTGACCAAGCAACACACATGCACCAAAGGCACATACCTTCACACAGATACACACAAGCACACACACAGAGACACACATAAACAACCCCCCCGCCACACACACCCACACACACCACACACACACAGCAGGCAGGGTTAATGTAGATCAAGCGGTGAAGGCCTTGGACCAGCATGAGCACCCTGGCTCTCTGCCACAAAGGCAAACCCAGCGCCCCACCTGCACTACGAAACCAACCCACCTCCCCAGAACCAGCACAGCCCTCCAGCCCTCCAGCCCCTCAGCACCCCCCCCCCCATCCCCCCAGCTCCCCTCCAGCCCCCCAGTCCCCCGCACAGCGCCCCCTTCAGCCCATGCCTGGTCACCACCCTCACAGATAAAGTCTGTGTTAACTCCACCCCTGCATGTGACCTCATCACCCCCCCTCCCTTCGCCCCCCTCAAACCAAGCCTCACAGCTGATAGGCTGCTACGACCACTACCCACCCCCCTCTCAGCCTGCAACAAAAGAGTGTGCCCCATCAGTCTTCTGGTGGTACAAATACCTTGACCTTGGTCTCACCCACGGAACAATCCAGCATGGGAATCCCAGACGACACAGCGACTAGAGAACACCTAGAGGGCTTTATGGAACCCAATCACAGCCATCACAGATGTTCTAGCCAGAACACAGCAGGGGCAACACCAGCTCATCCCCTCCCTCTCTCTCCCCCTCTCTCTTTCCCCCTCTCTCTCTCCCCCTCTCTCTCTCCCCCTCTCTCTCTCCCCCTCTCTCTCTCCCCCTCTCTCTCCCCCTCTCCCTCCCTCCCCCTCTCTCTCCCCCTCTCCCTCCCTCCCCGTCTCTCAATCTCCACATTCTGCTTCCCTCAACACAAGCAGCTGTTCCAGCGCTGTGTACACGCACACAGAGGAATCATCCGCACAACAATCGAGGCAGAAGTACGAATAATCCGTCATCTTTTCCGACTGAATCAATTATCCGCCGGGCTGAGTTGGGCTCGGCGTGCCAGGACGGGTCACCTTGGGTCACTCCTGGGTGTGTCCCATAATCCTCCCTCCACTTCCAACTCATCAGGGAACACTCCTCGCTGGGGTGACCCTCTCAGCTCACGCCTATGATGTCACCCCCCCCCTCCCTCCCCATGTCACAGAAATCTCCTCCCCCCCCCCCATCTCCCTCCTCTTTTGCTTGGTTATAATCTGATGTTTGATGTGGGGTTGGGAGGGGTAAGGTTATGAGATAAAGTTCTCTCCAGGGTGTACCAGAGGAGGGTGATGTGGGGGGGGGGAGGGAGGAAAGGGAGGGTGGGGGGGAGTGAGGGAGGAGGGTGATGTGGGGGTGGGAGGGAGGAGGGGGAGTGAGTGAGGGAGGAGGGTGATGTGGGGGTGGGAGGGAGGAGGGGGAGTGAGTGAGGGAGGAGGGTGATGTGGGGGTGGGAGGGAGGAAAGGGAGGGTGGGGGGGGAGTGAGGGAGGAGGGTGATGTGGGGGTGGGAGGGAGGAGGGGGAGTGAGTGAGGGAGGAGGGTGATGTGGGGGTGGGAGGGAGGAGGGTGATGTGGGGGTGGGAGGGAGGAAAGGGATGGGGGGGGAGTGAGGGAGGAGGGTGATGTGGGGGTGGGAGGGAGGAGGGGGAGTGAGTGAGGGAGGAGGGTGATGTGGGGGTGGGAGGGAGGAGGGTGATGTGGGGGTGGGAGGGAGGAGGGGGAGTGAGTGAGGGAGGAGGGGGAGTGAGTGAGGGAGGAGGGTGATGTGGGGGAGTGAGGGAGGAGGGGGAGGGTCCAGTGTTCTGCTCTCCAGGGAAACAAACCTTTCTTTTGAAACCCAGCTGGTAACGGCATACGTGTCTGGTCCTCCCTGAACTAATAACGACAACACACACACAAGCAGGACATAATATGGCGTGAATTGGCTGCAATATGCACAAATGGCCAAATTAATGGAGTCCAATTTGGAAAAGCACAGAGTATGAAAAAAACGAGTTATTTTTTATTTTTATGACAGTAAGCTAGAGTAAGCCTTAGTCCCGGTTCATCCATACGGCTCACATCATATCCTGCTCTGTGTTAATACCCTCTGTGTTAATACCCTCTGTGATAATACCCGCGCGCTCTGAAGGACACCTGAATCAGCCGAGACCACACACACACAAACAAACACACATGTAAATAAAAACCAACACACTCAAACACAGTCTCTTTCACACATGCACAACATGGCAATCAGCGGTTGCTGTGCACAGCTGACTTCAAACGTGCAGGGCGTGTGCGGCACCTTGTCAAGCGCAGAAGCGACGCGGGCCGCGTGTGGAGGGCAGCGTGTGGCGGGCAGCGTGTGGTGGGCAGCGTGTGGAGGGCAGCGTGTGGAGGGCAGCGTGTGGTGGGCAGCGTGTGGAGGGCAGCGTGTGGAGGGCAGCGTGTGGAGGGCAGCGTGTCGTGGGCAGCGTGTGGAGGGCAGCGTGTGGCAGGGTATCGATCAGCCCTGGGGAGCGCAGGCCCACGACGGGGGAATTGATTGGCCCCTGGAACAGCTACACACAACAGGAAGGACACTGTCCCGCAAACAGCAGAGGCCTATTAAAGGACTGTATGGGGGGGGGACACCCAGCGAGAGAGAGAGAAGCAGAGAGAGGGAAAGAGAGAGGAAGAGAGAGAGAGCGAGAGAGAGAGGGTGAGAGAGCTGGAGAGACAGAGAGAGGGAAAGCAGGGGAGAGAGAGAGGGAAAGAGAGAGGAAGAAAGAGAGAGGGCAGCTAACTGGATCCATTATTGTTGCATGGAGTGAGCAGCAAATATTGGCAGCCACTCATATAGGGCAGAGCAGCCCCGGCTGCCTGTGGGGGCGGGGGTTAACAGGAACCGACTGTTCAAACAGCGATATGGAAAACACAACCATACAGCAGGAAGACGAAAGGTGTTCAGCCACCCGAACCCTCAAATGTCTGTTTCTGTAGCGACACCGCAACAAATACTGACCACTAAACACACGCACTGCGAGTGTGTAGTGCTATCCACAATGGCTAACACTCCAGGATGTGTGTGTGTGTGTCGGTGAGTTCTAGAAGCGAGACAAGTGCATGCTGGCTCTTGCCTAGAGGGGCCAGAACACAATGTCCCTTTGTAAGAGGGACAATCAGCTTCTGTATCCCGGCTTTTTCTGTGTGCAACATGATCAGAGAGATGAAGATAGATACAGTAGGGGGGGGGGGGGGGTGGTAGGGGGGGCGAGAGGGGGGGGATGAGAGGAGGAGAGCAGCTTCTTTTTCTCTCTTTCCTCAAAACCCTTCTCTGTCTGTTTTCTCTTCATCTCTCTCCTTCTCTATCTCCTTTGCCCTGCTATCCCTCTTTCTCCTTCTCTCTACCGCTCATTCCATCTTTCTCTCCTTTCCTGTCTTTCTGCTTCTTTGTCTATATTTCTCTCTCTCTCTCTTTTGTCATACTCATTTTCTTTCCTTCTATCTTTCTCTCCTTCCCTGTCTTTCTCCTTCTTTCTTTCGTCTCTCTCATCAACAGCGACTGTGCTGTCCAGATGAGACCGCTCTCCTTCTCAATTATTTACAGTCAGGAAGCCTGGTTCATTTTCAGGCAGCCAATCAGCTGTCTGGAAGGAGGATGCAACCGTGGCGCCGTCCAATCCGGGCGGACCATGTCTCTGACACCCTAACCCACCCTAACCCTAACCCAGCAGAGTCATCAGAAACACAGGTACAGGTACACACGAAACACATTCCTACAGCCACTCCTGCTCTCTGCACAGTGTGTGTGTGTTTGTGTGTGTGTGTGTGTGTGTGTGTGAGAGATACAAGACAGAGAGAGAGAATGTGAGTGAGTGTGTGTGATCTAGAGTGTGTGTGCGTGTGAGAGTGTATGTCTGAGAGAGAGTGTGTGTGTGTGTGTGTGTACGCGTGTATGAAAGAGAGAGAAAGAGTGTGTGTCTGTGTGTATCCGTGCGTGGGTGCGTGAGAGACCAGGTGTTTGTGCATTCCTTATATGTGCACGATTGTGTGTGTGTGTGTGCGCGCGCCAGCCTAATGTTTATTTCAGGTATTCTGGTTTCAAGATTCCCAGTCGCAGCGAGCTTAACCCTGAAGCCCCAGGAACTCTCAGACCTTTCCAGGAACTATCTATCCCCTAAGATTGTTCAAATCCTTCCCCATTCCACTAACACAACTCCTGCCTTCCTTTCCTGCAGCTGCAGGGAAATCGTTAACTGGCTTCACGCATCAGAGAGAGAGAGTGTGTGTGTGTGTGTGTGTGTGTGTGTGTGCAGTTTGTTTCTTCTCAGAGTGGAGGGATTTGTACATGGCATGTTCCTGTGTGATATTGTCAATGAGCTCACTTCCTTTCTGCTCCTGTGTGATATTGTCAATGAGCTCACTTCCTTTCTGCTCCTGTGTGATATTGTCAATGAGCTCACTTCCTTTCTGCTCCTGTGTGATATTGTCAATGAGCTCACTTCCTTTCTTCTTCTTCTCGGCGAGGAAACAGGATTAGCAAGTCAGTCAAGACAGGGTGGTCCTCCTCCTTCCCCTTGACAACATGACTAAGCCCCAACAATGTCACTGGGGTGTGCATGTGTGTGTTCCTACGTATGTGTGGGCCTGTACTGTATATGTGCGTGGGTGTGTATATGAGTTTCTGTGTATGTGTGTATGTGTGTGTGTAAAACTGCACCTAGCACGTACAGTACCTGCAGCAGAGCACAGACCCACAGAGTAATCTCCATTCTAGTTTATATTCAGCACAGACCGCCTCCCATTCTCTCCCTCCTCTCATCCTCCCCTCATCCCCCTCCCCACCACACCCCTCATCCCCCACCTTCCCCTCATCCTTTCATCCTCATGTTTTGGGGAATTTGAATTTGAATAACGACCAATAGTGAGTTCTCAGACAGTCATACAGTCACACCAAGAGTCACTAATACAGACTTCAACGTCTCAATTGAAATCAATGTCAGAGAGGCGCAGTGGTGCCACAGCTCTGGGGACGCCATGCCTGAGCACAGCTCTGGGGACGCCATGCCTGAGCACAGCTCTGGGGACGCCATGCCTGAGCACAGCTCTGGGGACGCCATGCCTGAGCACAGCTCTGGGGACGCTCAACGCAAGATATTAACGGCTCCTTGTGTGACTGAGGGGAACAGGTGATGGACAAGGGGACACCTGTAGTCATGAACCAGACTGTGACTGGGGTCCATTGTAAAACAATTAGACAGGCAAGAAAAAACTTTGGCAGCATGTCAGAGAGACTGGATCCCTGGAGGTCAGGAGTAAATGTTGACACAGCATCCAGTGTGTGTGTGTGTGTGTGTGTGCGTGTGTGTGTGTCGGTGTGTCTGGGTGGTAAGTATAATGAGAGAAATGCATCATGCTGTGACAGAACAGGTCTGGAGATCGAACAAACCAGGGTAGGAAACAGGAAAACAAAGAGAGATGGTGAGATGGAGCTATAGACAGGGCCAGAAAAACAGAAATAGACAGAAAAGTTGAGAGAAAAGGAGAAACAGAGACAAAGAGAAAAAGATGTAAGTGTTGAAAATGGAGCAAATGGACCAGACAGAGAAAAAATCGTTCAAGTACAAAAGCCTGAGAAAAGATAAGAGGTAAGGATGAAGGTACAAGACGATGTGAGCGATTGTCTTATTCTGCTTCCTAGCTGTCCTAACATTACACATGATCCATGAAAGGAAGAGCTTTTCATCCTCCACTTCCCCCTCCTCTTCCTCTCCTCCTCTTCCTCTCCTCACACCGGTAAACATGGCGATATTAATCAGGCCGCACAGCGCCAAAAACACAGAGACAGGAGCGCCGCGCCGAAGCTTTTAATAAATGAGTCACGTCATTATTAGAAAAATATGTTTTCACTGTGGGGTCCACAGTAGGTCTGGCATAGCCAGGGTTTGTCCCCCTCTGTCAGCGAGGGCAGGAGGGATGACCCCCCTCCCACACACACACACACTCATACACACACACTGGTCATTAGCAAAGTGGTCCTTTCCTACCTTGACCACTTGTTGCCGAGCCAAAAGCCTTGTGCTGAGCCACAAATCTTCTTGCGGGGGGAAACACAACACCCGCTCTGAGACGTGGCCAGGGGCCCTGGAGGTAAATCACCAGGCGGGCCTGACGCTGTTTCTGCAGCGCGAACGCTTCCCCTCAACACACTCCCTACATGACAGAGGTGAGCTTTCCATCGCTCGCTCAAATCTTGTAAGTACTCTAAAAGGTGTGCCTCCGGTACAAATGACTCTGTTAGGGAGAGATATGAGCATGCAGAGAGACTCTGTTAGGGAGAGATATGAGCATGCAGAGAGACTCTGTTAGGGAGAGATATGAGCATGCAGAGAGAACACCCTAAAACTGGCGTTGTTACAAATGGGCTATAATGTCTGTCCGGTCGCCCGAAAACAGGCCTGTTCTGCTGAAGAGGAATCAAGAGACTGGTCATTGGTTGGCCTTTAAAGGAAAGAGAGTGCTCAGTCACACACACACACATGCTCACACACACTCACACACACACCCACAAACACGCACGCACACTCCTACACACACAAACACACTCATATACACACACGTATCTACACAGGCACGCACATCTCTTCACCCTCCGGGCAGCTCTGAGCGGAGAGTAGACTCCCAGGACCGCTGGAGGCTCCAGGCTGTACCGTCCTAACAACAGACACAGACGACAACACACAGCGCTCTCATGGCTGGCACAGCCGGCCCCAGGCACAGCCGGCCCCAGGCACAGCCGTCCCCAGGCACAGCCGTCCCCAGGCACAGCCGTCCCCAGGCACAGCCGTCCCCAGGCACAGCCGGCCCCAGGCACAGCCGGCCCCAGGCACAGCCGGCCCCAGGCACAGCCGGCCCCAGGCACAGCCGGCCCCAGGCCCTGTGGCTGCTCCATACACCAGCACGCTGCATTCACGTCCTTCCTACAAAACATCAGCTGTCCTGGAACAACACCAGCCTTCAACTGTCAACCAGTCGACCAAGCCCCAGGTCTCAGCCCAACAACCCTGGATTCTCAGCCCAGCCCTGCTGTGCCTAGCTCTGCCCAAGGCCCAGGGTGTCAAGGTCTTTGGTGCCAGCAGGACAAGCCCCAAGGCTCAGCTCACCAGCCCTGTAGCTGGACCCAGCACGGCCTCACAGCCAGCCAGGGGGGGCACCAGGAACAGGAGTTTGCATCGTGAAAAGAGAAGGAGAAAGAGGGAGAATAAGTGAAATAGTGAATTAGAGAGAGAGAGGAAAAAAAGAAAGAGGAGAGGGAGAGCATGCCAGAGAGAGAGAGAGAGAGAGAGAGAGAGAGAGAGAGAGAGAGAGAGAGAGAGAGAGAGAGAGAGAGAGAAACACAGAGAGAGAGACACAGAGAGAGAGACACAGAGAGAGAGACACAGAGAGAGAGACACAGAGAGAGAGACACAGAGAGAGAGACACAGAGAGAGAGAGAAAGAATGGACAGCCAAGGGGAAGGTCATCACCAGTCCTCTGTATCTACCCCCTCCCTCTGATCAATCAGGGAGACGACAGCCTGTGTGCCAGGGCTGCTCTGATTGGACGGTGCAGATTGTCTGATTGGACAGGATGTTCCTCTTCCTGTTCCTGTTTCCGGTCACATCACATGATCCTAAAAAGCGCTAAACAGTGACTGTGTGGCCCTGGCACTTGAACATGGAAGGGCAGCCAGCACGGCGGGAGCCAAGACAGGCTCTCAGGAGAAACAGAGAGAGACAGAGAGAGAGAGACAGAGAGATAGAGTAAGTGAGAGTGAATTAGAGAGATAGATGAAAAAAGAGGAGGGAGAGCATGCCAGAGAGAGAGAGGGAGAGAGTGAGAAAGAGACAGGGGGAGAGAGAGACGGAGAGAGAGACAGAAAGAGACAGAAAGAGAGAGAGAGAGTGAGGGATTTAGAAATATGTAAAACAGAAGGCAGAAGCGATTAAGAGATAAGGGGAGAGGGGAAGAGAGCAGAGGAGAGATAGTGAGTGACAGAGAGAGAACGAGAGAGGGGGAGAACAATCAGCTGTAAACTGCCTGAAACCACATTTACAAACATTAGAAGTTGACAGAACCCAGCAGCGGGGAACAAACTACAAGAGTCTTGCAAAGAACAAAGTAAGATCTCAAGTTCTTCACAGGCCTTGTTAGTTTGGTGTTCTAAGGCTACAAGTGTGACAGGTGTGAACGTGAGTGTTGGAGAGGGAGATGAGAAATGCCGTTAGTAAGATTCAGGACCATGGACAGCACCAGTACGGCGTTTCCCCTTACATCTGCGAAAACCTCACGATGAGAGCTCGTGCAGCGTACTTGCCTACAAAACCAAATAACTGTCATATTACCGCTGAACAGGAACACTGCTGCGGGAACACCATTACACAGGCCCGGTCAGTGACAACAGATCTGAAGCTAGCGAGATCACATGGCCCCAACATGAACTTCTTCCCATGAAGAAATCCATAAATCATGGAGTTTTTAGCTCCAGAGGATGAATTTCAGCCACCGAGACCAAATACACCATTAATCTCAATAGGTGGTCTGATTTAGCGCTAGAGATGTGGGGTCAGCAGGGTAAGGCTGGGCACGTGATTCTGCCATTGGCGCCAATTTATTGAACGCGAGGGATTTATGTCCCGTGTAAAAAGGTTACTGGACTTGGACTTTAGGGCATTCTCATCAACGACTTTTCACCTAAGTCACGTCAATGCTTGTCTCGTGAGGTTTACCACCATGCTTGTAAGCTATATTACCGGTACTCATCATGGGTCAGGAGCTGACCATGCGCAGACACATACACACACAGTGTGGGAACGTTCACGTTCATATATACACGTAGAAAGACACACAAACACACAAACACACCTTTACTGCTTCGGCATGTGTGACTTTGTCGAACACTTTGTCGTTGACTTTCATGATTTGATCCCCAATCCTCAGTCCTTCCTTCTCTGCCAGTGACCCAGGCTCCACGAGGGACACATATATCCCGACCCCATGCTCGGAGCCCCCGCGGATACTGAAACCCAAGCCCTCGTTGCTTTTGTGGCGTTTCATGGTAACCTGCCGGAGCTCACCGGGAGGCTCGTGCAGAAAGTCTCTCCCGAGCAACGGGACAAGCGGAGCTGTCCCGTCACTGCTGGTGCTGAAACTATCAGGAGACCCGCGGAGCGCAACTTGAGACTCCGGGGGATTGGGCGGAAACGGCCCGCCGGGAACGGGACTCCCACTGTGTAGGTCTCCGTCTGTTTCCTGGCTCCCATTACTGGCAGCTAAATCCGATTTTAAGTAGAGACCCTCGGAGGTATACTGGTCAAACAACAGCTGGTCGGACCGAGGTATGACCAGACGAAGCATGGGCAAGAGTTGGCGTTTGCTCGGCGCGTTGAGAATGACTTTGAGGGTTTGAACCAGATCGTAGACATTCCGCTTGGAGTGGTAGACATTGAGGCAGTGGATGAACTGCTCGCGCTCGAAGTCGTTAAGCAGCAGGTTGAGCGCGTTGTGCAGCTTCTTTACGTTGGCGGACAGTGTGCGGGCGCTCGAGGCCAGCGAGTTGGCCGAGGAGGAGTTGAGCGACATACGCTCTAGATCCGTGCTCATCCTAGACGTGCGACCGGGACGCGGAGCCACACTGAAGCGGTGAAAGACCGGGCATTAGGGGCGGAGAGCGCTGGGATATGCTCCTTTAAAATGGAGTGTGGCATTGCGATTCCTGGAGGACGTGCAGTCGGGCATTAGCCATATTGGCCGGGTCTGACTGCTGGCTGTATCCAACCGTCTGTATCACCACTCTTTCAGGACGCGGCTTCCAGCAGAAAAGGAAACAACATAAGCTTCAGTTCAATCAGACCCTTTTATAAAAGAGATCCTGTAAATCCGTCATCATACTAATACCGGCCACAAAAAAAAAATCATTCGAACTTCAGGGAATCATGCGTAACAAGTGTATGCGTCAAAATAATAAAAGGAATATGTAAATTTAGCGTGCATTTAAAAACCTCACAACCCTGTTAATACTGCCAGATCAGCGATGGCGACAAAAGCGAGGTCTGTGTCATTAGCTGCTGTCTTGTTTTCCGGTATAAAGAGGTCAGGTAGTTCCCGAGCTGTCTCCGGTGTCCGCCGCTATCACATCACAAACGGACGCGAGAAAAGAGCGCATAATGAAATAGTCCCACAAAATTCATGAACTTCCATCACACGGAGCAGCGCGCGGTAGAAGAGAACGCACACTTCCTGATGTCCTTGAAATAAGTTCGTTTGGCTAGTGCTTCTATTTGAGACCGAAGTTCATAGCCTTCTGGAGTTGGCTTAAAATGCACCAAGTTCGAGGTTAAAGTGCGCCAAATAACTTGTAGACATCCAGGTCTGTCTTAAAATCCAAAGTATAAAATTACATATAAAATATATGTGACCTGGCGTCAAAGTTGCTTGTTGTCTCCTGCGTTGACCTAAACCTTTTCAGGTCTCTCTCTTCGAGGGCTTACTGTGCAGATAAAAGCGGCTGTGCCTCGCTTCAGACCGTCGCTTACCAGGAAATGACGCAGCCATGTGGAGCGAATACGTTGCCTGGTAACCAATAACACACAGCTCATGGAGGTCGACCGAGTCTCGAGGGACTTATCCTATACCTGTATGATCGTGTTTTGTGTAATTAAGAGTCTATTATGTAAACTATCCGTGCACACGCAGACGAACATGTCATTGTTTTATTAGTAGTGAGAACTGAAATTAATCTGTATGTTAAATAAAATCATTAAAGTTTATGTAAAATACATCATTGATGTTCCATAAAGTTAATAACAATAAATCCGAGCCTGAAATATCTATCATTATAACACTTTTAAATTGAGAATAATATTTCCAACAAAGTATCATCAGAACACGATCATTCAAATACTGAGGGGGGAAATATCTAGCCAGACTTGGTCACAGTGGGCTAGAGTTAATAGTGTGTGAGTAAATATAGTTAATCTGACTGTTTGTGTGTGCGTGTGTGTTTGATACAAGAATAACACGGCATTACCAACTCCATGTTTAGCCTGACCAGTTTAAGTGGAGGATGTATCATGAGCGTGAGCACTGACTGGGTGAGAGAACAAACACGGCACCGAAGCTTATTCTGTGTACACTACATGTTATCTACAGAGCTGTAGATTAAAAAAAAAGAACCACCATTTCAGATAGCATAGAGTCAAATACAGTGCTCCCTGGACGGTTATTCTAGATGTTTCGATTATTTTCAAAGCTTCTGTGCAGGATAAGGGATATCAAGTCCCTGTCTCCGGAGGGCTGAGTTGGTAAAAGAGATAGATGTAGAGTGATTGATGGGTGTGATTAAAGAAGCGATAGGGGTGATGACCTCGGTAAAGCGTAGTAAACACTATTACAGCACGAGCCATCCGGAAGCGGACTGAAACTGAGCGAATACTCTACATTCCACGACAATAAGCACAGCTGAGAGCGAGGCAATAAACTCGGGCCCCTTTCCTCACAGCACCAGCAGAGCTAATGGCTCTGGCTATCAGCTGGATTTTCAATTTATACAGGAGACTGCGGCTCTTCGTTGTGATGTGCGGGACAGACAAATCCATATCCTTATAGTTCATCCTGACAAGCTGTAATTTATGGCCGTGTGAGCTCACACAACTGTAAGGTGCAAAAGACGATCCCACTGGTACGTATATAAGGTGTGCGTGTGTGTGAGAGAGATAAAGATAGAGAAATATATATCCAGTTGTTTGTCAATGAGAGAAAGAGAGAGACTTCACGGAAATGAAGGGGAAGCGGCCGAGAGAAAGCAGAGCAGCCAGAAAGAGATCTGCATCGACATTCTGACACTTTCAAACTGTCACTTGTACCTGAGTAGACTGAGAATGAGGCTAGGCACCAAGGAGGGGCTTATGTGATTTATACAATAGGTTTAGCAGCACATGACTCAGGAGTGAATCATTGCCAGTGTGCACAGGACCTGTTTGTCTCTACTCTTGCTGCATGATTGTGTGTCCAGCCGCTGGTCTGCACCTCTCTGTGTCACCGACCCTCTCTGGAGGAGGGGAGCCCTCACTGAACTGCTCATCCCAAGGTTTCCTGGGAATTTCCCATAAGGGTTTAGGTTGGTTTAGGTGCAGTTCTATAGGCGTAGGTCTATGTCAAGCCCTCTGTGACATTGCTTCCGAAAATGCTTGTACAAATAAAATTTGATTTGAAACGGTGTGCCTGTCCTTCCATTAGGGTTTCATTTCGGTAATGGGTACGAGATCAAGCAATAAATAACTAAGTTTAGTGTATAAAATGGCACAGGGCGGCTAGCTGCGCGATTTTAACGAGTAATTAAACTAAAATAATGAATCGACAAAAGCTTAAAGACCAAAATGAGTTCAAATAGCTGAACAGGCAGTTAAAATGGAAGATGGAGTTCTAAAGTGATTTCAAAATAAGTCTATCCTCCATTTTAAGCTCTTGTGAAGGTTACCTTTCCATGAGAGGTCATATCATTTGCATTCCATAGCATGCTACCTTTAAAGATAAGCATCTCCTGAGTATAGCGAAAGTTATACTGCCCCCCTCCACCCAACACTTTAGGGATTTGCATCCCTGTTAAGCTTTAAATAACAGGTGGTTTAATTTTCTCCCGCTTGTGGCTACCATTCCAGTGTGGTGTGGAGATAAAACACCAGGCTGTCACGCATATCTCCAGGTGGAAATGTATTGGAGTTCCCTGCCTGTCGGACGTTTAGATCCAGATAACTGCCTGTCAGACAGGCACAGCAGCACACAGCACATCTCCTACATGGTCAAACGGGAGGTGGGTTGATTCCACTCCAACCGATAGTTTGAAAGCAAGACATATTTTTAACACTAACAGCTGCTTTGCGTTCTGTAGTGCTGTTTAATCAAAGATGTGAAGGTAGGTTTCACCATCTTATCCTACAAGTAAATGTCTCCAAGCAGAATGGAAGAAAACCCAACAGTAACTGGGATTAGATATGTGGTTAGAGCATTTGACTGCAGATTAAGGTTCAATTCACCCACTCCCTCTTCCCCATACGTTGCTTTGGATAAGTGTCTGCTAATAATTCCAAAGAGCTGACGAAAACCAGGTAAGTTACTCTGCAGAATTCCTCTCCTCATATATTGTGGCTGCTGTCTGTAAACATGTCTTTGGGTCATTTTGCCTCATTCTCCAGACTAAGTATCTAATTTTCCAGATGAGCAGCTCCCAAGTGGCGTAGTCTTCTCAGTTCACATCCAAAAGGAGACCAGAAAAACAAACCGTTCCTAAATATCTACAACAAAGTTATAACTCCATTGGGTTATGTGGGTAGAGACCAATAAATCATTGATTTACACCCAGATGAATTGCATGTGAGTGGACAGTACGAAGCAGGTAGACTGTTGATACACCAAGGCAGACACACACACCCAACCTAACGAGAAGCGAGATCCTGTGCCATTTTCTTATTATGACTCGGCTGTTACTCTACACTGATAGGCTTCCTATTAACATTTACATTTAGTCATTTAGCAGATGCTCTTATCCAGAGCGTCTCTACTCTTGCTGCATGATTGTGAGCTCCCTCCTGGAGCTCATCTCTCCACAGAGGACGGCCAACAGCTGCCAGACCGTCTCCACAGGCCGTGTGTCTGGACCGACACGCGGCCTGTGGAGACGGCTGCAGGGATGCTGCTTGGGCCCTGTCGCCTCGAGGCTGCCCAAGCTGCTTTCGTCTCTGGTTTCCTGTCCCGTTTCCTATCCTTTCTTCCCCTCTGCTTGCCTTCTTTAATCTCCCATCTGAGGGACCGCGGGCCCCCAGCGGGCCCCCCGCGGGCCTGTGCCTGTCAGTCCTCTGATGGATCACCCTGCTGGTCGCCCCGGCAGGAGCCAAGGTCTCTGCTCAGAAGGGTTTAGGCCTCCGAGCCTGATCAGCCCTCGACCTGCTCGAGACGTGCATCATCCCATACCAGGGTAGGGGTGAAGAGGAGGAGAAGGAGAAGGAGGAGGAGGGGAAGAGGGAGGAAGGGATAAAGTTAGAGGAGTAAAAAGAGAAGAAAGAGGAGGAGGAGAAGGGGAAGACGGAGTACGAGTGAGAAGAGATGGATGAAAAGAGGAGGAGGGGAAGAAGTGAAAAGAGAAGAATGGAGGCAATCAAAGGTATTAAGCATCTGAACTTTGATGTTGAAAGTTATATAAAATAGTCAAATATATGTAGCCTACGCCATAATATGCTGGGATAACTCAGAAAAATCTTTCTGAACCAGATTTCTCAGGCAAGGGCTGATGATAGCTGTAGGGCTGTGTTTCAAAACCTCCAGACTACTCCAAGTGAACCACAGAGTGGGAGAGATTGAGGAGAAAGAGGAGAACAAGACAAAGAGAGCATGAAAGAGAGAGAGACTAATACAGAAGTCAGCCACTGGCTTGTCCCATGAGCCCACCCCCAGTCCACCATTCAAAGATACAATCTCTCAAGTTATTGGGAGTCAGGTGGCTGAGCGGTTAGGGAATCGGACTAGTAATCTGAAGGTTGCCAGTTCGATTCCCTGCCGTGTAAAATGACATTGTGTCCTTGGGCAAGGCACTTCACCCTACTTGCCTCGGGGGGAATGTCCCTGTACTTACTGTAAGTCGCTCTGGATAAAAGCGTCTGCTAAATGACTAAATGTAAATGGTATTACTCTTTGACGAGCCCCAATAATCTGAATCTCCAAGACCTCTGATTCCACAGCGTCCACATGCCACAAACAAAGGGTTAACTTGTCCAACTGCACCAGGAAATTGCACCAGACTGGAAATCACTTGAGTGGTTTTACATTGGCAGAGGAGATGTGGTGCTGGGGCCTCATAGCCATCCTAGCGAGGCAGCAAAGGGCTCCTGTGAGAGTGTTACTCTAAACAGACTCCCATGCTGCAAGCTGCGCGATAGAGGCAGACAGAGAGATGTTCAGGACGGCATTGTCTCCACAGATGGGTCTAATCACCCTGCTTGTACGCCAGCAGAACTGCTCTCCTGGAACAGCTCTGCTCTGAAACAAAATACAGCTGAATACTCGGAAATGATGGGACACCAGCCCTTTGCTCTGTACATTACATTACATTACATTTAGTCATTTAGCAGACGCTCTTATCCAGAGCGACTTACAGTAAGTACAGCGACATTCCCCCGAGGCAAGTAGGGTGAAGTGCCTTACCCAAGGACTCAATGTCATTTCGCACGGCCAGGAATCGAACCAGCAACCTTCTGATTAATAGCCCGACTCCCTAACCGCTCAGCCATCTGATCCCCAACTTTACCTTGTCCTCCCCTGACCCAAACACATCCCTGCTGTCCTCCCCTGACCCAGACACATCCCTGCTGTCCTCCCCTGACACAGACACATCCCTGCTGTCCTCCCCTGACACAGACACATCCCTGCTGTCCTCCCCTGACCCAGACACATCCCTGCTATCCTCCCATGACCCAGACACATCCCTGCTGTCCTCCCCTGACCCAGACACATCCCTGCTGTCCTCCCCTGACCCAAACACATCCCTGCTGTCCTCCCCTGACCCAGACACATCCCTGCTGTCCTCCCCTGACCCAGACACATCCCTGCTGTCCTCCCCTGACACAGACACATCCCTGCTGTCCTCCCCTGACCCAGACACATCCCTGCTATCCTCCCATGACCCAGACACATCCCTGCTGTCCTCCCCTGACCCAGACACATCCCTGCTGTCCTCCCCTGACCCAAACACATCCCTGCTGTCCTCCCCTGACCCAGACACATCCCTGCTGTCCTCCCCTGACCCAGACACATCCCTGCTGTCCTCCCCTGACCCAGACACATCCCTGCTGTCCTCCCCTGACCCAGACACATCCCTGCTGTCCTCCCCTGACCCAAACACATCCCTGCTGTCCTCCCCTGACCCAGACACATCCCTGCTGTCCTCCCCTGACCCAAACACATCCCTGCTGTCCTCCCCTGACCCAGACACATCCCTGCTGTCCTCCCCTGACCCAAACACATCCCTGCTGTCCTCCCCTGACCCAAACACATCCCTGCTGTCCTCCCCTGACCCAAACACATCCCTGCTGTCCTCCCCTAACACAGACACATCCTTGCTGTCCTCCCCTGACCCAGACACATCCCTGCTGTCCTCCCCTGACACAGACACATCCCTGATGTCCTCCCCTGACCCAAACACATCCCTGCTGTCCTCCCATGACCCAGACACATCCCTGCTATCCTCCCCTGATCCAGACACATCCCTGCTGTCCTCCCCTGACCCAGACACATCCTTGCTGTCCTCCCCTGACCCAGACACATCCCTGATGTCCTCCCCTGACCCAGACACATCCCTGCTGTCCTCCCCTGACCCAAACACATCCCTGCTGTCCTCCCCTGATCCAGACACATCCCTGCTGTCCTCCCCTGACCCAGACACATCCCTGCTATCCTCCCCTGACCCAAACACATCCCTGATGTCCTCCCCTGACCCAGACACATCCCTGCTGTCCCTGACCCAAACACATCCCTGCTGTCCTCCCCTGACCCAGACACATCCCTGCTGTCCTCCCCTGACCCAGACACATCCCTGCTGTCCTCCCATGACCCAGACACATCCCTGCTATCCTCCCCTGACCCAAACACATCCCTGCTGTCCTCCCCTGATCCAGACACATCCCTGCTGTCCTCCCCTGACCCAGACACATCCCTGCTATCCTCCCCTGACCCAAACACATCCCTGCTGTCCTCCCCTGACCCAGACACATCCCTGCTGTCCTCCCCTGACCCAGACACATCCCTGCTGTCCTCCCCTGACCCAGACACATCCCTGCTGTCCTCCCCTGACCCAAACACATCCCTGCTGTCCTCCCCTGAAGAACTTATGAAAATGAACCTGTGTGGCTAAATCTGGCACATTCACATAATGGACTCTTAAGTCCCTTATTAAATAAACATAAACATAGTTCAAGGAACGTTCTGTCTCTATTTCACAGAGGACTCTGAAGAGCGACTCTGACTGTGCAGTCGTATCACGTTGTCTGTCTGCGTGCGCTCTTCTGTTTGTTTCTCCCTCCCTCAGACCGGACGTCAGGCAGAACACAGACACATCACAGTGTTGTGGAGGCAGACAGGTCGCAGAGGTTCCTGTCTACAAGCCACAAGCTGTCCAATCTCGTTAGGCGTAAGAGTTGAACGAGTCCCTTGCCGAATCCACGACCTAACAATCCCAGACGGTAACTGACAGCGAATGCACCAATGACAGATAATGTTTTACAGGTTCTTGCTTCCACAAGGCTCAGTCTCCTAATCCCAGGGGGACAGAGTCTGAACAGATCAGAACATGTGTCGGTCATCTCAAAACCCATACGTCCATCAGACGAGAGAAACTTATCTGACATAAATATAGACCTACCAGTAAGCTACATTTAAATCAAAAACATCTACCGCCATTTTGTTTCTGCTGCCCCCTGGTGAGCAAAGAAAGTATACAATTAATCATGCGCAAAATCTGAGCGATTATGTACAGATCAAGGCTCGCTAATGATTACTAACATTCAAATTGCAGGAAGGACACACCACATTAATAATAATTCAAATTGCATTAACAGTGATCCCATTTAGATAATGGGTTGGATAACTGCTGAGTGAATTAACCCATTTCTACTAGAATGTTTGACCGGATTTACTGAGAAGTGATAGTCATGTTAGTCTGGACTAGGACCTACAGTAATTAGTCCATTTCCTGCAGCGCTAACCACACGGGTCAGTAAAATAATTCCCCGACCAGTGATTGGGACTGATTAACATCCCCAGCCTGACTTCCGATAATCGATTTCCATTAACACGACAGAAAACACAGAATAATATACATGGGGAAAAGCCAACAAGGTAAATCAATGACTACGTTTAAAATCTTTATTGTTGATTTACATGGCAGGATGAATGACAGTATAGCCTACTCGCACCGAGTTTCATAGAAGCGGCATCTTACTTACAAAAAGCAGTATGAACATTATACAGGCCATGGGGTTCCAAAGTCTTACAAAAGTCTTTGAAAGCTGCAAGGAATCAATAAAGTCCTTCATTTTCACCACAAGCCGAATCCGATAAACTAATCAATGCCTTCAGGTAATCTTAGTGCTTAATTGTCTGGGGAAAATGGATACGCGTTTTCTAAATTGTTCAACTCAGCGCGAAAAAACAAACGGTAGGCCTATTGATCGTTTCTGTGGCACTTTGTTGACAGGGTCACATTAGGACTTTCTACGAACCTTAGGCTTCACTGAAGCGACAAATAACATTGAAATGTATATTGTGCAGTGGCTAATACCTTTTAAATGTGACTAATTAAGTGTGCGCGTTATCACCTCCATTATTCAATTTCTGTCCAGCATTCGTCTTCATTGCTATACTTCATTTAATTCTTACAAAGGAACCGAAAGATCGTATGTTAGTGGTTAAGCTTTCACAAAGGCAAGAAGTTGAATCCGACAAGTTACAGTAGCATACATCCTGCTCTGTTAAACCAAAATACCCTTCAAGTGTATTTTGAACGACGCGCATAACGACTCGTTTTCTACACGAGCTTATCATTCTTCTTCCGTCTGAAGAACTTGCAGAAAAACGCTGTCTTGAATAATGGATGGCGTTAAAAGCCTGAGCTGGGTGGAGCTGATTGAGACAGGAGAGGCAATTACTGAGAGGCCGCTTATTTGTGTGAGGACCCTTCGAAGAGAGGATCCTCTCATCACGGCTCGGAAGGCACCGGAAAGACATCTGACAGGCCAGAAAGGTACGCTAACACAGCCGTGGACGTGATGATCATGTGGTCAGAGGAGCCATGGTCTGGGGACGTTTCTTATTGAAATCCAGATATTTTTTAAGGTTTTTTTGACGGTTTGTGTACAGTTGATCCCAGACTAGTCATTTGGGGGTACGCATCTCTCCTGGACCTACGGCATCAAAGTAAAGCTTTGTTGATGTAGACTAGCAGAATTAGGTTTTACATTCAACTGGCATCTTTTAAACTAACAGCAGTTGATCGACTACTGTAAGCCTACAGTAGAAATATTATCCTTAAAACAGCTTTCAGGTGCAGTTATTGTAGCCGTGTCTTATGGCTATCAAATGTAGCTTGCACATCTCAAAGCTTTGCCTAACCTCAGGTAAAACCAAAAGACATTTAGTTTCATCAATTTAAGAATGGCCATTAAATATCTACACTTAATCGACAAAACCCCTCACAGCCCCAAACCCACTTCAGAAAATAGCAAGACACAGCCGAAAGTGCTTTTCAAAAAAGATTCACCAATTAATCTACCCTTCTACTCATCAAGTGCCTTCTCGGTTGTGGCTGTCAGAAGATGAGTAAGTAGAACTGTTTTCCAGTCGAATCGTTTCATTCAAGCACATTAAACATTTTCCCCGAAACCACAACCAGTTCATCAAGGCTTCTAACAAACAGAAAACCCCATAAACCGCGCATCCCTCACGCTGAGACAGACAAACATGTCGAACGTTCGGACAAGATTATACATGGCGCGAAGATCGTTCGCTTGACTGAATTATGCACGGGGACGCTGTCGGCAGAGTTCGCACTCCAACCACACCATTAAATATTAACTTGTTATTTTCAGTCTTTCAGTTTGTTTCTTCATTACTGAGGATACGTGGAAGCGTCAATTCATTTCCCATTCACAGAAAATATATTACAAAACAACTTAAAGGGTGAACCCTCCCCCCAGAGACCCTGAAACAGGAGAACCCAACATTCATAGAAAAAGGACACACTCGCCTTAAAAAATAAATAGCTGTCATTATTTACAGTGTGGTCCCGATTTCCAAATGGACAAAGGACATTATGTTTGCAGCTCCATAATCCGAAACCTTTACTCCAACTACGTCTACAGCAGGTATAATCAACTCTTATGATCAGTGAGTTCCCTTTCCTTAGTCACACAAACTAGACAATAAATCCTTCCTTTCCCAGCCAAAGTACAAAGCATTCCTTCCGTAATGCTTGTTTCTCACATTGTGACACTGCGGCTGGACCTTCTCATGGATGGTAGAGCTTATTAGTGGCACGAGGCCTATGACTGGCACCAGAGCACGAGTCCAACCTTCAGGCCTTCCTGCCTGGTCTCCTTCATTTTATGGTGCCTAGCGCGGTAACCGCAAAGGTCCAGAGAACTCCTTTTCCAAATGTACAAAAGGACTGTGCGACAGAGGCCAGCTCTGCGTGGTTTTCCTTCTTCGTTTGGCTCCTTCCAGTAGACAAAGTCAAAGACTGTTAAAAATATACAGAGGGTTAAAGAAGGCTAGTGATCGGCTGACCTGACCTACAACTCCTCAGGACATGGAGCGAGTGACTTGTAGACCTTGTGGAGCTGTCTGTCTGTCTGTCTGTCTTCTTCTTCTTCTGTCACGAACCAGCAGATCGTATTTTTCTATTGCAGAAGTCTTCAGACGGAATCAGGCCCCAAACGGAATAAAAATGTAAAAAAAAAAAAAAAAGCTGTTGATTGCTCGACAGGAAGAGCCCCCAGAATGCCGAGCGGCCCGACGGGGGGGCTGACTCTCGCGTCTCAGGGAGCGGAGGGCCAGATGGGGAGGGGGTGGGCCTCGGTGTTGAACACGTACTTGTCCAAGCTAAGGAGGTCCGGTTCGTCTGAGAAGAGCAGGTAAAAGTACTTGAGGGTCTCTGCCAGGAAGAAGCTCTCCATCTTGTCCCTGGGCGCCGGGTTCACGGGGTCACGCACGTTGTTGATGGAGGTATAGCCCCCGCTGGGAACCTGGGGGGGAGGGGGGAAGACAACAACACACATTGAGGTTGGGGGTAGGTGTGTTAGGGGTTGGGGGGGAAGGGTTAAGGTTTGGGGGTAGGTCGGTAAGACAGACAACACACATTTGGAATCTTGGTTAATGAAGAGTGGATGGGTACGAACACAGTGCTACACCAGAGGACACCAACTCCTACTTAATCTTCATCTTGGAATCTCAGCTACAATAAGAAAAGTATGAGACGAGTCGATGGGTCTGAGTGCTGTATGAGAAGTGCATTTAAAAGCCTTCTTCCCGTTGGCCTGGGGGATGGGGAAGGGGGTGTGGGACTGACCCGGGTGTACTTGTTAAAGCTCTGGAGGATGTCCCAGCCCCAGTCGCGGTACTTGCTGTCCTGGGTGAAGCGGTGCAGGTAGAACAGGCTCTCCACAGTCTCCGGACGCAGGAGGTTGTGTCTGTCAGCGGGCTGAGGGGAACAGTGCCAGATCAGCACTCAAACGCCCTAATGCACCCCAACACTGACCCGAATGCACCCCAACACTGACCCAAATACACCCCAACACTGACACACACAGACTTTACTTCCCCTTTGTGTTTAATTAATTTGATGCTAATATGATACAGAAAGCGTGTCTGATATCAAAAACTGAGCTCAAGATCTGACAAGAAGTATTTAGCGAGATAGTTTAACATTGGGAATTAGACCCCGGGGGGGGGGGGGGGGGGGCTCTGAGAGAGACAACATCTGATATTCTCAGCAAGAGTTTGCTTTGAAACTCGCACCACATAAACACAGAGAAGAACCAAATCTAGTTTAATAAGGGCGAGCAACGAAACCAGCTAAGCAGTATCATCGACACCACGAGAGGCTGTCTTCCAGAATCCGCCACGTGAACACATTTAGTAATTTTAGTCATTTAGCAGACACTAAATGACTAAAATAGAGTCATGAGAGAATGTCCCTGTAAGTACAGGGACATTCTCCCTGAGGTAAGCAGGGTGAAGTGCCTTGCCCAAGGACACAACGTCATTTTACCCGGCCAGGAATCGAACCGGCAACCTTCTGATTACTAGCCCAATTCCCTAACCGCTCAGCCACCTGACACACACATCCGCCACGTGAACACACACACCCACCACGTGAACGCCCGAGTGGGAAGGCCTCACCTTGACGTCCAGCTCGCGGCCGTCGTGGGGCTGCAGGTTGAAGTGGGCGATCTCAGGGCTCAGGCCTGTCTCCATCTGAACGTACATCTGGTGGCAGGTCTCCATCAGCTGCAGGGCCAGCTCCATGTGCTCGGCGGGCAGCCCGTTGTGGGCGCCCAGCGCCAGCGTGCCCGGAAGGAAGCACACCAGGTGGTCCTGGGGGGGGGGGGGGGGGGAGTTTGAAACAAATATTTTTTTTTGAAACTTTTTTTTTTTTTTTTTCAAGAAGTTTTAAAAAAACTTTTGGGTGTCGTTAAGTTAAATTCTTTTTTGAAAAGTAAAAAATACATGTAAAAAGTTGCATCATTGATGAGATGGGGATTACTGTAGTCTCTTGTAGTGCTTTAATCTACTCAATTTTAGGCTTCTCTGTTCTGTTTTTAAGACGCAGTGTGTGTGTGTGTGTGTGTGTGTGTGTGCATGCGTGCGTGTAGCATGCGTGTGTGAGTGCACGTGTGTGTGCGTATGTTTGCTTCTCACCATCTTGGGGTTGAATCGGTTTTGGGACATCTCCCCTACAAAGGTCAGTCTGCTGGGTCCAGTCTGTTTAAGAAGGTGTTTCTTCACCCCCTCCACCGCCTGCAGGTAGTCCTCCAACAGGCTACACACACACACACACACACACACACTTTATCCCCCCCCCAACTGCTCCTCAACCTTGGACACTAGTCAGGTCCAGTTCATGCCGTTTCTGCTTACTCATTCTCTGTCTTGCCTCCCTGGATCCACTGCTTGAGCAGGTACTCGTAGTAGCTGTCGGCCCGCGCGCCCAGCGTGAACGCCCCTTTATGGGTGAACTGGCCGCTGTTGGTGTTGATGAACATGGGCACCAGACCATCGCGTTTCCCTGGCAGCTTGTGGACAAGCCTCATCACCTCGTTCACCACCTCCTGGTCGAGGGAGAAGGGGAACAGGTTACTACCCTCCAGCCGGCTCACTGCACTATCAGTTTACATTTAATTGCCTTGAAACTCAACATGAATTTGAAAGGGTCATTTCGGACGACTTGCTGTATACAGTTCTTAGCAAGAACTGCAACGGATGGTAAACCATAATCCTCCAAAATTATTATTATGTTTGCCAGGGGCGTAGGTTTGTTTTCAAAAGTGGGTGGACAGCTTTTATTTATTTTTTACTGAGGATGTGGACGTTAAATAACATTTTCAGAATATAAAGAATGTGGGGACTTCACTGAGATCAAACGTTGAAGTCAATGAGAGCTGCGCTCCACAGCGCCCCCCTCCCTCCCACTGGCCGGACCTGGTACTGCGGGTCCTGGGTGAGGCGGCTGAGCTCTCTGAACTCCAGCTGGACGCTGGTCACCTCGGCGACCGTGCTGTCGGACGTCCAGCGGGGCGGGTGGGCTGAGCCCTTCCCCAGGTTCACGTCAGAGAAGGGGATCTTGGAGGGGGTCTTGAAGGCCGGCATCAGTCTGGTGCCGATGTCTGTCTGGTGGCCGCGGAGAAAACAGGGATGGATTGAGTTTGTTTAATGGATATGTGACTATGTTATTTTGGGTTCTGCCTATCCTTGATTGTATTTTTTACTTACTTACTAATATTACTTATTTAATAAAATCTTATCAATTAATCATAAATATTTAAATCACCTCACTTAGTTTTCTTATCCCCCCCTCCCCCCTTACTTCCTGTTTCAATGTTGTGTCCGTTGCAGCAGCAGGCCGTAGAGGCCGTGTGTGTGTGCGAGTGGCAGTCGGCATGCCTCTGACTCACCGCCTTGTCGAGGAACAGCTGGTCTCCAGTCAGGTGGTAGGTGCTGAGCAGGCCTCCCAGGATGCGGATGGTGCTCTCAAACAGGTTCACGTCCACATCCTTGGAGAAGGACAGCTCCGTCTCCACCCACTTCCTGGCCTCCGCGAACTCTGCGTGACGACGCGAGAGGGGGAGGAAAGCAGGAAGACAGGGTGGAACGGAAATGTTATCTGTAGAGATGCCGAGGGCGAAGAAATGTGCTGCGATACTGGCTCTTTGTCTCTGAGCAGATTAGCATTTACACAATTTATCCAGAGGGTTGAAGGTTGTTATCGGGCAAGGAATGAACCGATGGTTAAGAACAGCTGAACAAAGTTTGTTTGTCATATCAACTGTATGCGTCCTCTATTGTCTAACACAATCCCTGCAGGTCACTGTGCCTCAGAGAGACAGGGTAGGAGCTGGGGAGGCTCTTCTCTTGCAAGCGTAATAAAGACACACGCTGCCATCGTAACATTCTGCTGTCTCCTGGTTCCACCTTTTTTGTGAGTTCAACAAATGGAGAAAAACGTCCACGACAAGAGAGAGAGAATTTGGCTGGGGGGGAGAGGGTTAGGGAGGTGGGGAGGGTTAGGGAGGTGGGGGGGGTTAGGGAGGTGGGGAGGGAGAGGGTTAGGGAGGTGGGGGGGGGTTAGGGAGGTGGGGGGGGAGAGGGTTAGGGAGGTGGGGGGGGTTAGGGAGGTGGGGGAGAGAGGGTTAGGGAGGTGGGGGGGGTTAGGGAGGTGGGGGAGAGAGGGTTAGGGAGGTGGGGGGGGTTAGGGAGGTGGGGAGGGAGAGGGTTAGGGAGGTGGGGAGGGAGAGGGTTAGGGAGGTGGGGGGGTTAGGGAGGTGGGGGAGAGAGGGTTAGGGAGGTGGGGGGGTTAGGGAGGTGGGGGAGAGAGGGTTAGGGAGGTGGGGGGGGTTAGGGAGGGAGAGGGTTAGGGAGGTGGGGGGGTTAGGGAGGTGGGGAGGGAGAGGGTTAGGGAGGTGGGGGGGAGAGGGTTAGGGAGGTGGGGGAGTTAGGGAGGTGGGGGGGAGAGGGTTAGGGAGGTGGGGGGGGTTAGGGAGGGTTAGGGAGGTGGGGAGGGAGAGGGTTAGGTTGATGTGGGGGAGAGAGGGTTAGGGAGGTGGGGGGGGTTAGGGAGGTGGGGGAGAGAGGGTTAGGGAGGTGGAAGGGTCGCAGAGCAGCCTGGGCCGTACCCTCCTTCAGCCCCAGGATCCACATGGTGTCCAGGGCGTCGATCAGCGTCAGGCCCAGGCCAAACCACTCCCCGAACGACTTGGACAGGGGCTTGAGCTCGTCGTGGCCCCAGGCGAACTCCTTGTAGCCCTTCCAGGCGTGCGTGAAGGCCTCTCGCACGACCTCCAGCCTGTCTACGGAACTCATGGAAACTACACACACACACACACACACACAACAACTCAGGGAGGCGTGTGTGAGGGTGTGGTAGGGTGTGTGGGAGGCGTGTGGGAGGCTGTGTGTGAGGCTGTGTGTGAGGCTGTGTGTGAGGGTGTGTGAGAGGGTGTGTGCCAGGCGTGTGTGACGTGTGTAAGGGTGTGTGAGGCGTGTGTGTGAGGGTGTGTGAGGCGTGTGTGAGGGTGTGGTAGGGTGTGTGGGAGGCGTGTGTGAGGCTGTGTGTGAGGCTGTGTGTGAGGGTGTGTGTGAGGGTGTGTGTGGCGTGAGAGCGGACCTGGCTCCAGGGGACTGGCGTCCTTGGTCCCGGGGGAGGCTGGGATGTCTCTCTCATTAGGAGAGGGAGGGGCCTCTGTGGCCTGGTCCGCCTCGATCATGGCCCCTCTCCAGCTACACACACCAGACACACACAAGCGCTTAACAAGGACCATCCACCTTGTCTTATTACAGGCTATACTGTAGCTACAATTAAACCACATCATCATATTTTCCACACATACCTGCATTGCTATTAACAGTCATCGCCCCCCACCCCCCCTTCCCCTCCTTGTACACTGCTTTGTAAACAAACATCCACTAAATTAATCCGATATTTTTAAATGCCCACCTGACAAGTTGTTTATCTCCCTTCTCTTCTTCCACCTCCTCAGTTTTCCCGGGAGGCTCCGGCTGCTCCCTCCCCAGCAGCTCTGAGGCGTTCCCTGCCCTCTGCTGGCTGGGAGGGCCTCTCTTGTTCAGGAACGGCCTCTTCTGGAAAACAACATGGTGGGTCACGCTTGGCGATCAACAGTCGCTAAGGTTCGATTAGGGTATTAAAACCATCGTAGTGAAGCGCAGTACAGTCTAACTCTGAGGTTTTTGGGCTCAGTACCTTCTTTTCCTGATTTCTGAATCCAAGTACCCTGTATAACCGTATTTACATTGTATAAATTTGTATTTATACCCCCCCCCCCCCCCCCAAAAAAAAAAAAAAAATCCACTTTCTCTCATGTGCCCCCTGTAGTACCTCCACGTACCCCTAGGGGTACAGTACCCCCATTTGACAAACTCTGGTCTAAGTGATTCTCACCTTGACAAGGGGTTTGGGTAGAAGGAGGACCTTGGGTTTCTGTGGCTCGGGGATGATCTCTGGGATGATTTCCGGGACAGGGATGAGGACTGGGCCTGCGGCCGGGCCCAGAGCTGGACCCACCTCTGGCCCTGCGGCCAGCCCCACAGCAGCTGCCCTTGCCCCCACAGCTGGACCAGCCACAGGGTTGGCCCCTGGAGGAACTGGTCTCAGCTCTCTGTCATCCAGCTCAACCCAGTCCTCTCTGTCAGGCACGTCTGCACAAACACACACACGTCACAAACAAAAACGATGCTGGGCGGAACACAAGCTTTCTCCTGAGAAGTCAATCCATCAGTTTCAACAACCTTGTGTAAGAACCACATCTCCTGCATTCTTGAGTGCGTGCGTGTGTGTGTGCTAGAGCCCGACCAATAAAGGATTTTTAAGGCCGATACCGATACAAATATTTGGTGATTTAAAAATCTGATATTCCGATATCGGCCGATATAAAAAAATATTTTAAAAATCCAGAAATGCGTAACAAAACAAATTGACTTCCCTAACTGTAGTTATTTGTAGTTTAAATTTAGTCACTTTTAGCAGAAGTTCTTATCCAGAGCGACTAAGTACAGGGACATTCCCCGGGTTAAGTGCCTTCCCAAGGACACAACTTCATTTAATCGGCCGGGAATCGAACCAGCAACCTTCTGATTAATAGCCCGATTCCCTAACTGCTCAGCCATCTGACTCCTGTTATTATTTCCTCATTAAAATAATATGTTAATGAAGTTTCTGATAAAAAAATTATACAAATACAAACTTAAGAAATGAAACTTAAAGTCCTTTGAACAAAAACACAATAAAAATAAATAAATAATAATATTCATTTATTGGCCATTATAAATCCCGATACCGATAGTTTGGAAAATGCCCAATATCGGCCGATAATATCGGGCCGCCGATATATCGGTCGGGCTCTAGTGTGTGCTCACTTCCCCACAGCCTGGAGAGGCCAGGGTAGGACAGCAGTCCACAGAATGTGTGTGTGTGTGTGCTCACCTCCCCACTGCCTGGAGAGGCCAGGGTAGGACAGCAGTCCACAGAGTGTGTGTGTGCTCACCTCCCCACTGCCTGGAGAGGCCAGGGTAGGACAGCAGTCCACAGAGTGTGTGTGTGTGTGTGCTCACCTCCCCACTGCCTAGAGAGGCCAGGGTAGGACAGCAGTCCACAGATCAGCAGCAGGCCCAAGAGGAAGAGGACAAGACTGCGCTGCAGGCGAGACAGCTGCTTCCATTTCTGTGGTGGGACAAACAGGAAGTAAGAAGTGTGTTTCTTCTGCCCTGCTGTAGCACTGGGAGGGAAACTGTGTGTGTGTGTGGGGGGGGGGGGGGGTATACATGGCCATCATCTCAAACTGCTCAGCATGTTGTTCCCAATGAGCTCAGTTCATTCTTCATGCATTACTTGATGTTACCTAGGGTGTGGCCTGGGAAAGCAAGAAAGAGAGAGAGAGAGAGAGCTTGAGAGAGAGAGAGAGAGAGAGAGAGAGAGAGAGAGAGAGAGAGAGAGAGAGAGAGAGAGAGAGAGAGAGAGAACCTCATGGGAAGCAACAGCATCAGGTCAAACTAGAGGTATCTATTTAGAGCACCTAATTAACACTTGTAGTAGGACACAAAGGCCCGGATGAGCAATGATCAGTCAGCCATGTTAGGAAACAAACAACCCTATCCCAAGAGACACCTCTCCTCTTTGAGAAACCATTAAATGCTGAAGCTTCAATCCAACGTTCAGACATTTTAAATGGAAAGAAATTCCACCCATCCACTGTGCCCATATTACTTTATCTAAAGATATATACATACAAAAATAGAACTGTGACTGTTGGTACGACTTGGTAACTCAATACTGCAATGGATGAAGAAGAAACTCATTGTGACAATGTTCCTTTAGATACTAACCGCTTCAGGCAGGAAACAGATACGAAAAATCTGGTGCCTCTTGCCACGTCTAACAAACAAGAGAAAAACGTTGTGGGGGCTGAGAGACGGTTGAACGGGAGTTCAGCTTGCGTGACCAACCGGCTGTTTTGAGGTTGACACGCACCTTTTCATTCATTCACGAGCTCATTCAGTATTAATTCATTCATTCGCTCACTCACCCTCAAGCAGGATTGACGACGGTGCTTGCCATTGTTGTAGCTGCGGCTGTGCTGGTCACTGAGGGTGAGGGAGATGAAGTCCTTTCTGGGTGGGGGGTACATCTCTCCTGATGACAGCGACCGTCATAGAAGGCGCATACAAGCTGCTGTACTGATAACAGGAGAGAAGATTAATAGCGATCCTGCAATCATGTTATGAACGTTGCCTAACCTAACACTATACACTCGAGTCATTGAGATTATAATCAAAGACAGTGCTACATATGTGGTAATACATTGCTTAGTTAAGTATTTGTTCATCTCCTTAACCCACGGGTTTATGTTTAGATACAGCGGCGATAGATTCATTGGATCATGAAAAGTGAGCTCTGCGCGTCTGTCAAACATGGCAATGGCTCCTTTTTTAGCTAGCGCACCTGTTTACGACTTGGTAAATCAAAAAATCTGATAATCACGCACCGTACCTTTCACGCAAAATACTTTGATATCCTCCTGATGTATTCTCACAGACCACTAGACAGGTTTATAGATATCATCACATCCGTAAAATGGAACAGTGTACTTATTCTGAACTTACCTTGCAGATAGCCTGGTTGTAGTGTCTTTGCGGCGTGTTGTTTTTTGTTAGCAAGTGTTTTCTGGACCTGAGGGAGAAGCTAGCTAGCTAGCTACGTTGATTCTCCCAGCCGAACCATCTCCACACCCCAACCCAGCTCCGTAATCCTCCTTTTATGTGGGTAGCTAGCCAGCGTTTAGCCAGATGTAGAGCTAGCTATAGCTGCCTACAATCTGACAGTAAGAAACACATCAGCTAGCTATCTTGCTGGCTACCTTCGACTTGTTTCCGAACGGTGGCCAGGCAAAGTAGAGCTGTTAAATCTGGGTTACTTTACCAGACATAAATATAACATGGTAAATATCTTATGGACGATAATTGACTGTATTAGTTGGCTAGCGGGCTAGCTGTGATGGGTTTTGCCTGCAAGTGACAACACTCTGGAGACATGTTTCGTTGTGTTTTTGTCACATGATCAGCACGTCATTAAGATTTGAGTTGTTACTTGGTACTGATATATATATTATATAGTTACTTTGAACAAATAAATAAAATGGAGTAACGAAGGATAACGCAATTTAGTTTTCCTTGTGAATTTAAAGAATATATCTTAGTAGTCATGGAAAAGTACCTTGCTGTTATGATGTAGGATACCAACATCATAAAACAAATAGCCTACTAAATAATTAGCAACTGATGTGTTTGATATCTTTTATTGTTATTCGACCAATACATTTTTTCGACTGAGCAGGTGGGTCGCATAGATACAAATGTAGAAGACAAATGTCCAGCATATAATTTCGAGTTAATATAAAAATGTAACAGTTAAGGAGATTTGTACAAAACAGTTCGACAACAATAAAGCACCGATGATCAGTCTCAGCCAGCTAAGGCAATCACGTTAAATGTTTGTATAAATGTCAGCATAATAGCAGTAGAAAATGAAAGGATTTAAGGTATTTAAAGAATACATTAAACACATTTTCTCAGTCTGTGCGGGTGAAATAAACAGATGTTTATTAGACTAAAAACACAGTCATAATGCATAGTTTCCACGAGGGTCTTGAGGAATGGGTCTTTACTACTGGAACGTTGTGAAACGTGACAGGTTGCAGTGAACAAGTGGAGTAGCCTATAGCCTACGTCGAGGTTTTTACTGGACACAAACAAACAAAATAACGTTTCCTCGTAAATGTTAGGTTCCCTGAGATCTCACATCCCAGTCGGTTGGGTTGTCGGCTGCAGACAGTGAACACCACGCATCACCGGTCTCGAATTGCTTTGAGAAACAGAAATTGAATTGTGGTTTTGCTGAGCACATGTAGACCATGGTGGTCGTTTGTGCTTCAGCACTTAGTGGATTGAAAAGAGTGAACACTTCACTGGACAGAAATTGCTCCGCGCTTAACTGCTGGGCTAGGAAAAGGAGATGGATTGACAGATCACCTCCAAGTTGCGACGCATCTCAAGCATGCTAACGAGTCTCAACACACAAAATTCAACCTATGTCACACTGCAGCTTCAGTGCGCGCATCGATTCAATATTTAAACCGTACCTGAGACATGTAGAACACAAGTATTGTATACAAGAATGAGGAAAATTTAAATCTACTGTATATACTGCGTTATAACGCATGAGCAAATTATAAAGTCTAGTTATTGAATTGTTTAAAGCAATGGAATATAATAATAATAAAAAAAATGTTTTCCGCCAAAGTGCCGTTGATGAGTTTCAAGTATGGATTGAGGTCCTGTGTCTTCATTGTCAAATGAGGAATTCTTTAGACGACCGGGTGTCAGAATGAGTAGCTCCATCCATGAAAGTAGGTGACCTCACCTAACCCTTCAAGTAGGGAACTTGTGGTTTGATAATGAGCACCGAGAACAGGCAGGACAACATTAGCTGTGCTTCTGAACACGTTGAGGGGCTGAATCGACCACACAACTCTAGATCAGTCTGTTTAGTTTCCATCTGTTCCGTTTTACACACCAAAGTGGCAGTTAGTGAACCCCTTTACAGCATAACGAAAGGACGCACTGTAAAAACGGAATGAGAACCGTTTATATAGAGATTAAAAACAAATATAAATTATTCGTCAACAAGGAAAACTTCCCCGTAAACAAAGAACCGACTAGTCCGAAAGATCATGGGCTTGTTAAGATGGATGCCCTCCCAAAGTATCATAACAGTCCATCCACCGACAGATGTCTCCCCCAAACCTGGCAACTGACTGGTGACGAGGCTGGATTCCCTCTGCTCAGCGCGTCTCGGGGTGTGAATACAAGCTTTGATCCTGGCTCTAAGAATGAGTCCTTAAGGATGGGACAGAGGCCTGTTGGCCCCTACGCCCGCTCTCTAGCTGAAGCAGACGGGCCCGATGGTGAAGCCAAACTGGTGTGTGAAGTTCCCGCTCTCCAGCACCGCCACATCCCTCACAGGAAGCAGGTTCAGGTCCTCAAACTCAAACACAGACTCCCTCGAGCCAGACGCCATCTCTTCTGCAGGCTGCAGCAAAACAAAAGATTTGAAAAGTCAGGTGGCTGAGCGGTTAGGAAATCAGGCTAGTAATCTGAAGGTTGCCAGTTCGATTCCCGTCTGTGCAAAATGACGTTGTGTCCTTGGGCAAGGCACTTCACCCTACTTGCCTCGGGGGAATGTCCCTGTCCCTTACTGTAAGTCGCTTTGGATAAGAGTGTCTGCTAAATGACTAAATGTAAATGCCTGCAGCGAGTGCGGCGTGGACCGAGGCCCGCTGCGAGGCCGCATGACTTACCACGCAGTTTTTAAGCGCTCCCAGGTAGCTCTGCCGGCGCGTGTCCGCGAGGAACTTGACCTCTCGTTCCGTGTGTCCCAGTCTGTCCCCGGGGTGGCAGGAGTAGGTGATCTTCTGGACCGCCCTCACGCTCTGCAACCTCAGGAAACGAGTCTGGACCACGCTGGCGCCCGGATAGTAGAACTGTAGTAGCGAGAGGACGGTCCATAAATCATGCTTTATTAGACAGTTTTAAGTGAAGTGTGACAGGAGAGAGACAGAGAGAGACAGAGAGAGAGAGACAGAAAGACAGACAGAGAGAGAGAGAGAGAGAGAGAGAGAGAGAGAGAGAGAGAGAGAGACAGAAATAGAGACAGAAAGAGAGAAAGAGAGCGAGAGAGAAATATGTAAAACAGAAGGCAGAAGCAAGTAAGAGATAAGGGGAGAGGGGAAGAGAGCAGCAGCGGAGAATAAACTACAAGTATCTCGCAAAGAACAAAGTAAGAGAGAGAGGTGGGTAAAACACGCAGCAAAAGGGCCAAAAGCCAGATTTGAACCCAGGCCTCAGCCTACATGGTACGTGAACATATCCGGTGAGCTCTGGAAATGTATATAAATCCAATTAGATTTGATGTGATTAGTGAGCCACTGTAAAGTGACACAGAGGAGTGACCCTGGCCCACCTGGAAGCCGTCCTCCAGTCTGCTGAGCCACTGGAAGGAGCCTTCGTTCACAGAGTCCTTCAGCCAGGCTTTAGTAGGAACCTGTGGGTGCAAAAAATAACACTGGATTAAAAATAAATAAATAAAAACGACTTAACTATGGAGATTATACTCCCAAGAACCCTGCTTGTCCAGGCTTGCGATTAGAATTCAGGTCAAAGCTGAAATACAAATAAATTGGATATTTTTGGTTAAAAAAAAATTCAGGTAGAGGGAAAAAAATATTATTATTTTGGGGATCTGCGCTGGGTTTAGTATGTCTGTAGCATATACAATGTATGTATGTGTGTGTGCGCAAGTGTGTTTGTGCATGTAAGTGTGTGACTGTGTGTGTATGTGAGAGAGAGAGAGAGAGAGAGATAGAGAGAGGTAGAGAGAGAGGTAGAGAGAGAGAGAGAGAGAGGTAGAGAGAGAGAGAGAGGTAGAGAGAGAGAGGTAGAGAGAGAGAGAGAAAGAGAGAGAGAGGTAGAGAGAGAGAGAGAGAGAGAGAGAGAGAGAGAGAGAAAGAGAGAGAGAGAGAAAGAGAGAGAGGTAGAGAGGTAGAGAGAGAGAGAGAGAGAGAGAGAGTAGAGAGAGAGAGAGAGAGAGAGAGAGAGAGAGAGAGAGAGAGAGAGAGAGAGAGAGAGAGAGAGAGAGAGAGAGAGAGGTAGAGAGAGAGAGAGGTAGAGAGAGGTGAGCTGAGTGCTGATGTCCTACCTGTGGGAACGTGGGGTGAAGGCAGGTCTGGGTGTCTGGACCAGAGAAGTTGCAGAAGGCCAGGAGAGCGTCCGCGGGGCTGCCCTGGTTGGGGTCGATGTAGTACGTCCCTGAACACACGATGAATACAACCTCAAGCACTGCAGCATCCTGACCAGCAGCAACACTACACATTCACAATCAACCCATTTTTCATTCAGCTGTCATTTGCGAGTTTTAGAAATAAAATTCATAGCCATTTTTGCTTTTCCTCTTTTTTTTTTTTTTTACAAAAACATATTTTTTCTGTGAGGACATGGGTCTGGGGTGGTGTCAGGGATGGTGTCGGGGGTTCAGACCGCTGGCGTAGTGGGGGTGGCAGAGCCAGAGCTCCAGGCAGGTGGTGGCAGGGTGGTCCTGGCTGCCATCTGGAGGGTCCAGCAGCAGCCTGAGGTCCTGCTGCAGGGAGTCCAGCAAGCTCTGCAGCAGGGGGTAGTTCGGCTTGTCAGACACGTACATCAACTCCTGGGAAAGGGGGGGGGGGGGGGGTTCGTTTTAGGGACAGAAAATAACAATCCAACAATGGTAACTTCCCATTTCGCAATCGATGGTTTCGAATGATTTTTCTATTTCGGAACCTTCCCGTTTGGAAGCCCCAAAGGTTCTCCGATGCCAGTGTGGATGACTTGCCTTGAGTTCGGTTAGAGTCACGTTCAGAGAGGGGCCTGCAAGACCAGGGAGACCAGGCGGGCCCTTTAATACACAGAAAGATTTCATTGATGAAACGTTTCTGAACTAAACACACACACACACACACACCATGTGATTAAACACAACACTTGTGTGCAGAGCAGCTACAATGTTGTGTGTTTGCAGCCGATCCCACAGCACAACGTGACATTTACAACAGGACGACTGGAAAAAAAATCCATTTCCAGAGTCACTTACCGGGAGTCCTCTTCTCCCCGGTTGCCCAGGAAACCCTGGATAGCCTTTCAAACCCTACGAATACACAGAGAATGTCATGAGAGCTAATTCCGGCCTGCACCAGCCAAAGGCATATTCAGATGAAGTATGAAAAGAATAAAATGGAAATGCTTGCTGAAGCATAAATCATATCAGTCTGCCTCCGGTATGAAGTCATTTTACGTGCGGTTGATATGAGGGTCAATATGTTCGTCAGCAGACGAAATGAGCCAATACCAGCACAAAAACTCTTCTTTAGTCACTTTGGATAAGCAGTAATGAATGTCTGAATGGGATTCATGAGATAAGTAGTTCTGTAACTTACCTTTTTGCCAAACAAACCCTGTAGGAGACGAGAGAATGAGAAAATAATGAAGAGATTGTGATGGCCGGTTTTGAATCTCACGCCGCAACACTAACAGCAAATTTCAACCCACTCACTGCCTTCAGGCCCCTCAATTAAGATCACATTATCTACAGCGTCAAAGCTCTTAACAGCAGACTCAATTACTTTTTTCTATAGAAGCCGTTCGAGACAGCCGAGTCGGAAAAAGCATTAATCGACCGCTGAAGCTTTGAAGGCGGAACAGAACGACTGTCGGAGACACAGAGAGGTGAACATGTTGCCACGGAAACACGGACAGGTGAACAGGTGGCCACAGAGAGAAGACGACGCAATTCAAATGAATCAAACTCATTATCCCAGTAATGTCTTCACGGAGAGTCTATGTTTAGATTATTTAGATCAGAAGAAGACACAGCTAAGTGGATGAGATTAGGGGCCTTTTGATAAGACAGTATTTTTCTTCCTCTTGCAAAAACCTGTAATTTCTGCTTCGCTTTTATTTTTTTGGGACTAGATAACGGAGCGCCGGTCTTAGAAGTATCTGCAGGAGGACTGGCTGGTGCTGGAGGAGTGATGAGGTGTGTTTTAACCCTCGTGCTGCCTTCGGGTCACATGACCCAAAGGTTCATAACGAACCATCGTTGTGTTTACCCAATTTTACCCAATACAAAAACAAATTAAAATAATTTTCTTTTAACCTTTGCAATGTGGGGGGTCTGAGACAGCCCAACGGTTAAAAGAAAATGCTTCACTTTGTCTTTGTATGCGGTAAATCTGTCGCAATACGACGGTGGGTCACAATGACTGATGGGTCAGAATGACCCGAAGATAACACAAGGGTTAAGGAGATTAGAGAGGAGAAGGATACTCACAGGAAGTCCAGGCATTCCGAATACGCCTCGAGGTCCAAGCGGACCAATGTTCCCCTGGAGAGACACAGTGGTTAGCATCAACAGAGACAAAACAATTAAAAATAAACTACTATTATACTTTTTTAACAATTGGTTTTGAGAAAAAAAATTACACAAAAAGTTTGGAAAGGTTGAAAAAAATATTCTGTTCTCCTCTCCTTTCACTTTTGTTAGGAAACATTTTTTCAACATTTCGAAAAAAAAAGTAAAGCAAAAAAAAGGTTGGAAAGGTTGAAAAAAGTTCTGAAAAAAAGTTCCCTAAAAAAGTGATATATTATAGCGTGGAAAGTGACTGGTAAAAAAAACAAAACAACAGTTAGGCTTTAGATGAATCTGAGGTTGAGGAAATACTAGAAGATACCCTACCTGCATTCCCTTTGGGCCATCAAGCCCTTTAACTCCCAGCTGTCCAAGACTACCCTGCAACACGTACAGCCATCATTTTACATTTGTAGACTGTAGGGAAACCCTGTCATTTTGGTTTATTGTTAATGTTTTGTGTAATGTTTACATTTGTTTATTGTTTATGTTTACCTTGGGCCCGTCCACACCAGGGGGTCCGGCAGGTCCCATGTCACCTTTGTCTCCCTGGAGGGACAAACACAGCTGGTCAGAGTCTGAGGCACATCATCCAAGCCAGCCTTCCTCAACCCTGGTCCCAGGGACTCCCTGTCCAGCATGTTTGAGATGTTTCCCTCTTCCTACACACCTGGGACCTGTCCCATAAAGCACGTTTATCGAATAAGCCAGGCTTATGTCAGGTACTTTCCCTGACGTAAGCCTGGCTTATTCGACAAACTCGCTTTATGGAACAGGCCCCTGGTTCAAATGAACGAGTAATTCTGAAGTTCAGCAGAAGCCTTGTAACCACCCATTCCTTCAGATCAGGTGTGTTGGAAGAGGGAAGCATCTGGAACATACATGGCAGGGGGCCCCTGAGGACCAGGGTTGAGAAAGAGCATCCATCACCTGGACTCATGTTCGTTTACCTCTTGGCCTGTCTCTCCAGAGTCCCCCGCCTCTCCTCCCAAGCCAAGCAGGCCCTGGAAGATAAGAGGTGCGTTGATTAGCTATCGTCAGGTGATGGATCTATATCATCACTGCAGCATTTCTCCCCCAGTCCTGGTTCATCAACCGATCGTTTATTTGAGAAGACGAAGGAGGTGCAGTTGAGAATGCTACTTCTTTTAAGATTTATTAGGGTTTTTTTCATGCTTTATTGGACAGAGATAGATCGAGGTAGACAGGAAAGCGCCGTGGTGGGAAGGATCAGCTGGACTCACGATCGACCCCGCCCATCCTGGAGGACCCATCCATCCCACGTCTCCTTTCTCCCCCTGTGAGGGTGACCACATCCAGGGTTGGACAAAAGTTGAGTTTGTCCAAACCTCAAAGTTGCACGCGTGTCAGTGTTTGTGAATGTGAGTTTGCGTGTTTGTGACCTCTGACCTTCGGGCCTCTCTCCCCTCTGGACCCTCGCAGACCGGCCTTCCCTCGCTTCCCCTGCGGATGTTTAAACTCTTAACACACCGAGCAATAATACATGAAGATTCTCTCACACACACACACACACACACGCACGCACAAACACACCTTTCCCAACCTAATCTTACACTCTTACACCAGGAAATAATAAATGAAGATTCTCCAGGAAATAATAAATGAAGATTCTCTCTCACACACACACACACACACACAGCTTTCCCAACCTAATATTACACTCTTAGCACACCAGGCAATAATAAATGACAATTATCACTCACTCACCCTCACACCTTTCCAAATATATTTTTTATTTATGAAGGGATTCACATCTAGTATGTGCATGCCTGCAGTTTTCCCCCTGTGAAATTAACAAGATTTAATCCAACTGCTCCTCACCTTCCTCCCGGTGTGACCTGCCCTCCCTGGTGATCCGTCTCTGCCGGCATCGCCCTGCAGGAACAACACAAATCAAGAACAACAAGGACATCTTCTCACCTGTCCGTATGCTAAAGTAGCTCTGGGAAGCCCAAGAGGTATCTAGGCCAGCCAGTGAGCTGTGATTGGATTGCAAGAAAAAGTGAGAAGTGATTGTGTGAAGAGACAGGGAGAAGTGAGATCTGACCTTCTCTCCTTTAAAGCTCTGCTTTCCCTCAGGGCCTGAGCTTCCCCTCCGACCCTGGAACAGCCACAGCGATGGAAGACATGTTCAAGAAGAGGAGATTGGAAAGACCACTATAGATTATCTTCTCCATGAGTTTTCCCGGGAGTTTTTCCTTGTCTTCCTTGAGGGTTTAGGTTGGTTGAGGTGCAGTTCTACGTGCCAATGCAAAGCCCTCTGTGATATTGCTTGTAAAAAGGGCTAATAAACTTTACTAATAAAATTGGATTTGATTTGATTATCATTCAATACTGGATCCACCCATACGACCCCCACAGTACAACTAAAACAGAAACCTTACTGGAAGAAATTCAATCTATCCTGTCCACAAATATGGAAACTGTCCTTTGGCTTCAGAGAATGGTTAAAGCATATACATTTACATTTAGTCATTTAGCAGACGCTCTTATCCAGAGCGACTTACAGTAAGTACAGGGACATTCCCCCCGAGGCAAGTTGGGTGAAGTGCCTTGCCCAGGGACACAACGTCATTTGCCACAGCAGGAATCGAACCGGCAACCTTCAGATTACTAGCCCGATTCCCTAACCGCTCTGCCACCTGACTCAGCCACCTGACTCCCTAGTCAGGTGGCTGAGTCAGGTGGCATATCATAGTAAATCACAATGCATACAATACTAAATCATGCACAGTACAGACTACAGACATCAACAACAGACATGGCGCACCACCAGTGCCGTCCTACCCCCCCGTCCCCCCCCGTCTCACCTGGGCCCCGGGGGGGCCAGCTGGTCCCTGGGGTCCCACCTCACCTGGAGGCCCCTGAGGAGGGGAGAGAGGGGAAACACAGAGAACAGAAGCAATGGTACTTGGTTATGTAGTTTCATTACAGTGAGATGCTGAGAAGGTGCAGTAGGTCATACTTATTTAAGCAGTTTAATTTTCTCTAGACCAGAAAGTGAGAGGTTGATGAAGTACAGTAGATAATACTATGTATTTAAAGCTGAATCACCTCCAGACCAGGTAGTTCTGCAGGACCTCTGATGCCTGGTAGACCATCTGGCCCCTGGGGGAAAACAAGCAGAAAGATCAGGCTGATGCCCACATCAATATAATGTCTCTGTGATTAGATAAAGGACTGACAGAGGCCAGATGTATCAAGAGGGAAAGTCTAGATGTATCAGGAATGTCAAGAGGTGATGATATTCTGCGCAGGGTTTTGGGATCCTGTCTGTGGCTGACAGCACCTGTTCTCCTGGTTCCCCTGGTTCCCCTGGTTCTCCTTTGAGGCCCTCGGCCCCCGGCTCCCCCTGGAGGCCCAGGTAGCCCTCAGGGCCAGCCTTCCCCACGGCCCCCTGAAACAGAGACCACGCTCAGCCAATCAGGAACCAGGAACAGAAAACCCCCACCACTCAAAACCTTTGTGGAAAATGATTACTTCTCTTTAATATAGCTAATTAATTAATATAAGCTCTTAAGTAAATACTACTAAAAACATCTCGTAACTGAACCAATTATAAGGTTGCATAAATTATGTACTGAAAAGAAATTTCTTGGATAACTTTAGTTTGACGTTTGATTAAGCGTCAGTATCCACGCAGGTCATCAGTGTTCTGGATGCTACTGGGTCTCCAGTGTGGAGGGGTGTGTAGGATGTCATCCATGTGGAGCACGGACAATCATACTCACTGTAGGTCCTGGCTTCCCTGAGTCACCTCTGACCCCTGCGGGTCCAGCCACACCCTGTGAACAACCACAACAACAACAACCACATCAACAGACCAAACATCAGAGACGAGGAATTGTGGCAGATGACCGCTTTAAGCTCTTTATATCATGGGGTGGTGATTGCCTGTCAGTGACTAAATCATGTCTGGATCATTACCAGAAGGCCAGACTGCCCCAGGGGACCAACCGGTCCACTCTCCCCAGCCTTCCCCTGCAGGGAGAGAGAGACAGAGAGAGAGAAAAGAGAGAGGGAGACAGAGAGAGAGGCAGATGAAACAGAGAGAGAGGGGGTGAGTCAGAGACATATATTGGAGTAGCTCATGAGGACTTTGTCTGGTTTGAAATGAAACAGAGTTCTGTCTAGACATCCATCATCTCCCCTGCCTGAGGAGGAGTCTAGAGGCAGCTTTACCTTCTCTCCCTGGGGGCCCTCTGGCCCCGGCGAGCCCCTGGGCCCCAGGACGCCCTGAGTGGGAGACAGACACACAGGTCTTATTTCTTCAGACAGTGGCTGGACACTGGCAATAGGTGAACCACAGGCCACAGTGCTGCCTTACTGAGAGACACTAGTAACATGGATGGATGAGTCGTTACAGTAGGTAGGTGGGTACTGGATGGATGGATGAATGGATGGTTGGGTGGGTAGATACAGTTGATAGGTACTTGGATGAATGTATAAATGGATGGTTGGGTGGGTAGATACAGTAGGTAGGTAGGTACTTGGTTGAATGGATGGGTGGATGGACAGATCGATATTTATATGTATTAGTACGTGTAAGTACTTCCAATCGCGTGACCCCAGTTCAAGGGTTAGTATGTGTCAACAGTAGAGGCAGTAGGTGATCCAGCTGTCGAGATGTCAACGTGTCCCTAGCTCCTGTCAGGTGTAAACAGATCGATACTGTCCTGTTTGTTGGGAAACACACGCCACTTCCTGGGATCGTTTACCTGTAGTCCTGTCAGTCCTACAGGCCCCTCCCTCCCCATCAGTCCTGGCTGACCCTGGAGGACACACACACACACACACAGGGTTACCATCGAACACACTCTAGTCTGTCCAACCAGGTCCAGTTATCAAATATTCTGTAGTGAGCCTCCGATCCTATGGTGAAGTATCATGATGTGGGGAAAAGAAACAGGTATGTGAGCAAAGGGCCCAATCTGAATCAAGACCAGTTAAGAACATTCTTATCAACAGTAACAACCTGTCAAACAGGCTCCTGTGTGATTCACAAAACAGTCCGGTTGTGATGGGATTCCGGCCTTCACACCTACCATCAGACCCATGTGGCCCTTCTCTGCCTTGGTCCCCCTCTCTCCTTTGTCCCCGACGGCCCCCCAGGGCCCCTCCAGGCCTGTGAACCCCAGCGGTCCCACCTCCCCCTGCACGCACACACACACACACACACACATCACAGGCCTATCTATATTATCCCAATGCGTGAATACATGGAGGAAGCTTCTACCTTGATAGTTCAGTATGATATTGCAGTAGAGGCAGTAGAGGCAGGGCAGAGAGATAGTTTACCTTCTCCCCTTTGGGTCCTGAGTTTCCAGCGTCTCCAGGGTGACCAACGTTACCCTGGCAACGAGAGTGGACACGAGTGTTTCACATCTACAGAGTTATGGAAGTGTGAATCGGTGCTGTGTGAAACGTTCGCTAACAGGCCACAACCTAATGTTTGTATGTTCACTTGTTTGCTGTGATCACATTATGATTATATTATACATGACATGTTTTTTATTTATGTATTCATAGTCTTGCTTCTTTTCATTCATTATTTTCCTATTTCTGTTCCTGCTGCTGTGACACCAACAGTTTCCTTCCTGGGGGATCAACAGAGTGCTGCCTTATCTCCTACCTCCTTGCCTCTCGGTCCGGCGGGCCCCAGAGGCCCCTGGGGGCCCTGGGGCCCCCTCTCTCCTGCCACCCCCGGGGGGCCGAGTTTCCCACAAGACCCCAGGTCCCCCTGTCACAAGGCAGAAGGACAGTAATGAGACACCAGCAGCAGCCACTGTACAGCGGCCATTACATCATTAGAAAACATACATTCATTAAAGCAAGTGCTTTAAACCCAAAGTGACAGAACAAATGGTGCGTTTAGAACGTAGAGCAGGAGATAAGAGGATCAGAATTGCGCAGTTACAGCCGCGTTTCCAGTCAAGGAACGGCAGTCTGATCCTGATGGAGGACACCATCACCGGCCGAGGTGGTCTTCGTTTACGTTTCATCAAAACTCCAGACGACAGCAGGTTTCCCTGCTCTCGCTTCTTCCCAGAACGTTTTCATAAGTAAGAACTTGTCCCTGATTAACACGCCCAGTCACATAAAAGTTAAACAAACAAACATACCTGATCTCCCTTTCCTCCAGGCGGGCCCTCCACACCCGTCTGTCCCGGCACTCCCTGGGGCCACAAGAGAACCGTCAAAACCACCCTGACATGACCGTTAAAAGCCTACGCACAGACTGTGTGGATGGAGGGCGTCCTACTGGACCCACCTGCTGTCCATCCAGCCCAGGGGGCCCCGTGTCCCCTGCAGAGCCCAGCGTCCCCTAGGAGACGAACCAAGACAGCGACCGGGAATCAGGGATTCGCTTATTAGGGGTTAGTGTGGTCCTATATAGGTCATCTATCACCATGTCTCCTACACTATCGTATAGATCATCTATCACCATGTCTCCTACACTATCGTATAGATCATCTATCACCATGTCTCCTACACTATCGTATAGATCATCTATCACCATGTCTCCTACACTATCGTATAGATCATCTATCACCATGTCTCCTACACTATAGTATGGATAATCTGTACTAACCAGGTCTCCTCTCTCCCCCGCTGGTCCATGTAATCCATCAGCTCCTTGCATACCCTGGAAAACAGCGTCTCACAGCTCAAGGCTCAGATCAAATGAAGCTAGACTAGTCGGCATTGCAAAGATTACGACAGAATTCGTTTCCTAAACGTTGGTGGTATGCAGGTGCCGCACGATGATGAAAAACAGCTCCCACTCACCAGAGTTCCAGAGGGGCCGTCTGCGCCTGGTGCCCCCAGGGGGCCTCTACCTCCCCTGGGCCCCGGCTTCCCCAAGCTCCCCTCTGGTCCCGCAAGGCCTGGAGGGCCCTGGAAAAACACACACACATATTATACATACACGTACAGGTCATCTATCACCTCATGCCATTGCTGAGAGGACAGTGTTCAGACTGACAGGTGTTATCACTCACAGGAGGGCCGTCGATCCCTTTGGATCCCAGATCTCCCTGCCGACCCTGGGAGGAAAACAAGCCAGGGTCAGCAACAGATGTACATGCTGTGCACGCTGCCACAGAGGATAGAATCTGTGCCTTGTTTGTTCCCTGTGGGGGGAGTGTTTCTGGGAAATGTAGTTCTTTTGAGTTGATTTCTCACCTGAGGTCCCGAGGGCCCTCTCTCTCCAGGTGAACCTGGCAAACCCTGAAAAACACAGACAGGTCACCCACTCGTACTCACACACACACACACACACACACACACAGCCAGCTGGTGCCACGGGAGCAACACAAGGCTGACAGGACAGCTTGTGTTCTGAGGAAGCTCTCCATTACAGCATGAACACACCCAGTCCAACAATAACATCTCAGGTAACAGTTAACTAATTCAAATACAGTGCAATGAAAACAACATGGTATCTCAAGGTCAACATCCTAAACGATACGGTGCTGATCCATGAGCACTGTGGCTACGTACTGGAGGCCCTGGCTTTCCTGCTGGGCCTGGGAGACCTCGTAGCCCAGTCTCACCCTGCAACACACATCAGACGTGATGTCATGTGATGTCATCAAACATGTGATGTCAGCAAACATGTGATGTCATCAAACATGTGATGTCAGCAAACATGTGATGTCATCAAACATGTGATGTCAGCAAACATGTGATGTCAGCAAACATGTGATGTCATCAAACATGTGATGTCATCAAACATGTGATGTCAGCAAACATGTGATGTCAGCAAACATGTGATGTCATAAAACATGTGATGTCAGCAAACATGTGATGTCAGCAAACATGTGACTCAAACACCACCACGTTAAGACCGTTTGAACGTCTTACGACACCGTTGCCTCTGTGTGTATTTGGGTCATTACAGTGTAGAGTAGGTCCGAAAGAGGGAGGGGCCTCACCCTTTCCCCCATGTGACCTGATGTTCCGCACATTCCCACGTTTCCTGGGAGACCCTGAAGGAGAGAGCAGCAGCACGTGAGACACGGGAAACACGGCGCGCTTTCACATGCGTGTGACGTGTGAGTTAACGGGCCTCGAGTGTCCTCACATTGCAGCGATTACAAGACAAACAGGAACACACACACTTTGCTGCGTGAGCTGTTGTGGAGGAACATGTACGGCCGTCAGAAGCTTCACTTACATACATGCCTACTGGACCCTGGGAGCCCTCCAAGCCTGGCTTTCCTGTAAAGCCCTGGAGGAAGAAGACACAGCATAGCCCACACACACACACACACACACACATGTATGCACATACAAACACATAGACACACGCACATACACACATAAACAGAGACACGCATACACACACACATGTATGCACATACAAACACACAGACACACCCACACATAAACACATAAGCATAGACACACACACACGTATAAATATATAATGATGCACTATTATCAACATGTACTGTACAACAAGCGCAGTGTGGGACTCACCCTGTCTCCAGGGGGGCCAGGGTGGGCCTGTGGCCCCAGTCGCCCAGGTAGACCCTGCCAGAGAGACAGCAGTCACTCTCACTGTGATGAGGGGCCCTAGCTCTGTTTACACTGATGAGGGGCCCTAGCTCTGTTTACACTGTGATTAATTGCTTCAAATACCCTTCAGTGACAGAGGGATGACATGTCTTACCGGCTGTCCTGGGGGTCCGTCCGGACCTGGTGCTCCAGCGATGCCCTGGAACCCCTGGAGGAGCAGAGGAGAGGAGGGAGAGGAGGAGAGGAGGAGCAGAGGAGAGGAGGAGAGGAGGAGCAGAGGGAGAGGAAGAGCAGAGGAGAGGAGGAGCGGAGGGAAAGGAGGAGCAGAGGAGAGGAGGAGCGGAGGAGCAGAGGGAGAGGATGAGAGGAGGAGAGGAAGAGCAGAGGGAGAGGAGGAGCAGAGGGAGAGGAGGAGCAGAGGAGAGGAGGAGCGGAGGAGCAGAGGGAGAGGAGGAGAGGAGGAGAGGAAGAGCAGAGGGAGAGGAGGAGCAGAGGAGGAGCGGAGGGAGAGGAGGAGCGGAAGAGAGGAGGAGCGGAGGGAGAGGAGCAGAGGAGAGGAGGAGCGGGAGGAGCAGAGGAGAGGAGGAGAGGAAGAGCAGAGGGAGAGGAGGAGCAGAGGAGGAGCGGAGGGAGAGGAGGAGCGGAGGAGAGGAGGAGCGGAGGGAGAGGAGGAGCAGAGGAGAGGAGGAGCGGGAGGAGAGGAGGAGCAGAGGAGAGGAGGAGCGGGAGGAGAGGAGGAGCGGAGGGAGAGGAGGAGAGGAGGAGAGGAAGAGCAAAGGGAGAGGAGGAGCAGAGGGAGAGGAGGAGCAGAGGGAGAGGAGGAGCAGAGGAGAGGGGGAGCGGAGGAGCAGAGGGAGAGGAGGAGAGGAAGAGCAGAGGGAGAGGAGGAGCAGAGGAGGAGCGGAGGGAGAGGAGGAGCGGAGGAGAGGAGGAGCGGAGGGAGAAGAGGAGCAGAGGGGAGGAGGAGCGGGAGGAGAGGAGGAGCAGAGGAGAGGAGGAGAGGAAGAGCAGAGGGAGAGGAGGAGCAGAGGAGGAGCGGAGGGAGAGGAGGAGCAGAGGAGAGGAGGAGCGGAGGGAGAGGAGGAGCAGAGGAGAGGAGGAGCGGGAGGAGAGGAGGAGCAGAGGAGAGGAGGAGCGGGAGGAGAGGAGGAGCGGAGGGAGAGGAGGAGCAGAGGAGAGGAGGAGCGGGAGGAGAGGAGGAGCGGAGGGAGAGGAGGAGCAGAGGAGAGGAGGAGCGGGAGGAGAGGAGGAGCGGAGGGAGGGGAGGAGCAGATCACCAGAGGTAAACATGGCTGCAGTGAAGGAGTTCAAGAACTGACAAACCTGAGAGAGTTGTAGCTAGGCCTACTGCCTGTGAGCACGGAGTCGCTGGGAAATGCAAATCCATCACTAATGGGAATTGATGACGCGACACAATAATGCATCGCTGGTGGTTGATTCCATAAACAACTGAGTGGATTAATTTAGGGTAAATTGTTGCTCAATCGTCTGATTAATTTGTTAGCAATTATGAGTAAATTGGATCAAATGTACCGTGCGCAGTAATTGGACTACTGGATTATGACTAACGTTTAAAGAGTTATTTTGCTTGAGTAATACGTTCATTTTTTCTTAATGAAACCTCTTAGTGTTGTAACCATGGTAACACAGTTGGATCATGAACCATGGATTGACTAAAGACAGACCTGCAGACGTGTAACAGACCTGCGGATGTGAAGGTAACCCTGAGGTAAACACTGGCCACAATTCCACAATACATGATGATCAACCTATCCTCGTGTCCTCGTTTATCTCCCATAACACAGAACACTGTCCAGATCACCAGGTCGGTCACACTTTTTGATCATCATTAATTCACATCATAAAATATATAATTCACATCCCTCATATTCAGCGGTCGACTAGCTTGTGAGGGCCTGCATGTGTGTGTGCTGATGCAATAGCTTCACTGACCAACCACACACATTTCTAACTCGCACACACACTCATAAACACCCGCAAACACACACTCCTAACCCACACGCACACTCCAAACCTCGACACACATTCCTAACCTACACACACACACACACCCGTTAACGAGCCTAGGGACACACCTGATCCCGTTAACTAGGCGGTAGCAGGTACTTTCCTGTCCTGTAAAAATTTGGCCTTCAGCTGAGTTTGTTGTGATTGGCTGCTCGTGAAAACGGTAAAACGGCATCATATAATCCGAGGGGGTTACTTGTAAAAATGTGATAAGGTGTTTTCATTAGCTAGTGGGGCTGTCGCCCTGGTGTCAGAGCTGGGAATGAGCTGTGCCCTGCCTGTGATGCCCTGCCTGTGATGCCCTGCCTGTGATGCCCTGCCTGTGATGCCCTGCCTGTGATGCCCTGCCTGTGATGCCCTGCCTGTGATGTCATTGAGGGTGCACTACAGGTCACTGGAATACTGAACAGTGTGCTAGCCTTGTCTAACACACGGCCGTTTACCTGGATCTATGAAGGCCTCCATTTTGTCTGAATCCCAATCCCTGTCCCTACTACGGCTATTTTGTGCCTAAAATTCAGCATTTTACATGAAAAAGTTGTCAATATTATTAGGCTCAATTCTACGACAGTGCTGCTATTTGTATGTTGCTTAGAAGTGTCTCACCACTGGTCCTTCACTGCCTGCGCTGCCCACCGCTCCAGAGAAGCCCTAGAAACACAAGAAAAAAGAAATCAGTGCAGCCCTCACACGGTGACGCCACGTCTGTGGGTCACCTGCGGGCTGAGGAGACGCAGGTCCAACCGCTACCTTTAACATCGTGCAGCAAGCTTGAAACAAGTCAACGCTACCGTCATGTAACAAAGTTTATTGTCCGGAAATGTGGACGAGAGTCGAATGGAGGTTGATGAGTGTGGAGGTGAAACAGGAAATCTGCAGTGTGTGATAGAGATCGTGCTTGAATGCAGCGCACGCTCCCATCGACAGCGCTCGTAACACTGCCCTTTGCTGTCCAGAACCGGAACTGCAACAACACAGGTCCGAACAACGAACAGGTCGAATACGTTTAGAACCAGAACTCAGATCCAGTTCGACCCAGTCGAACGGCTCCTGACACATGTTTCAGTAGCTGTGAGGTCAGTCTATGCAGGAGGGCTGAGGAGCGACAGCAGGGGAGGAGGTGCTACGAGGTGTCGACGACAGCACGCTGACACACAAGACTGGAGGGGTGTGTTCATGGTTTGGAAATATGATATAGAATGGGAACCTGTGTACCAGGCTTTCCTTCTGCTCCCTCTGTCCCAGCAGGCCCTGGTAGACCCTGTCAGAGACAAGAGCACACACACACACCAAACATTGCTACAGCTCTTTTCAGAATGTAATATTTATATGGTGGCATTGGATCAATGATGGAGAAACAACATCTGTTGCTGTAAAAGCTTAGTTCAGGTAAATCTGTCTAAAACAAAGACGTAATGATGCGCTCCCTGATCACCACGACGACAGAGTACTCACTGGAGGACCAGGTTGACCAGCGGGACCTCTCTGTCCGGAGCGGCCCTGAGGAGAGGAGGAGCTGCCATTACTACACAACCACACCCACAGGAACACAACCACACCCACAGGAACACAACCACACCCACAGGAACACAACCACACCCACAGGAACACAACCACACCCACAGGAAGAAGAACAGTTCACTGTCACAGTGCACAGTAGAGTTCAGTAGAGTTCACTAGATCAGTCAGTAGAGTCCAGTAGAGTCTTACCTTGGTTCCTCTGGGCCCTAGTTTTCCACTCCGTCCATCCAGTCCTCTGTGTCCCTTCAAAATGACATATTTATTATAATTCTTATTATATTTGTATATGTTATTAGCTATTCATGAGAATATTTGACAGGGTTTGGAATCTCTCCCTCTCTCTGAGGTGGGTGAAATTGATTTGAGATCACGGTACGGGAGAATGCATGCTGATAGCTCAAGTGAGCTTCATCGAACGTGAAAACACGGTTGACGTTTTAAAAACAGAATGGCAGCTGACCTTTAACCCCTCTCTGCCCAGTTTCCCGTGAGGGCCGGTTGGTCCCATCTCCCCCTGTGCCAGGAAAAGGAATCACACACAGGAGACGATGAGCAGGTTCGGCTGACTATCCAGTGACTGAGGGAGCTTCTGAGCATCTGTGTCGCTGCAGGTAGAGTCAGCATACCTCCAACCCTTTGATGCCGGGTTGACCTTTGAACCCAGGGAACCCAGGGAAGCCGACAGGACCACTCTCTCCTTGACGACCCCGAATACCGGACGCTCCATCAAACCCCTGGAGGGGGGGGGGCAGGCAGGCAGGCAGGCAGGAAGACAGTTTGTTACGTAACATTCATGTCTTCTAGAGCAACAGGGAAAGGTGCAAAGATGGACTTCAGGACTACTGCGCACACATGGGACTCTTACCCTGTCTCCCTTTGGTCCAGGGTCACCCTGGTCTCCGTGGGGACCTCTGTTGCCCTGGGGAAAGGTCAGGGGTCAACAGGTCAAGGTTAAAGAGGTCAGGGTCAAGTCAGAGAGAGGGAGAGGTGTGTTTCAGGCCAGGGATGACATTGGTCAAACTTGGGAAGGCTGTTACTTACAGGGATGCCGAGAAACCCCATTGGTCCTCGTGTTCCCGGAACACCCTGGAACCAATCAGGAACAGAGAAGGGATTCATGAGGTTGTTGTTCTTAGTGTCTGGTTGGTCTGAGGGCTGTACAGTACGACGTAAAGTACTATATGTTTAATTTTAGAGCTTGTATTCTTCGACTTTGTCTGCGCTGTTGGAGAAGCCTGAAAATCGTAATTTCATTTCCAAAACTCTATGAATGAATGACAAAAAAAAGTCAAGTAAAGGTTTTACTAACTAAAACAACCTAAACTTTTGTTAATCTGACCATCGCCTGGGACCAATCAGGGACAGAGGAAGGATTCCTGAGTGTCTGGTTGTCCTGAAGGCTGGACAGCGCTGCACTAAACATTATATACATGTAGTATATCTCTAGTTCCGCTGATCATGGACTGGAGCCGTAACTAAAAGCCATGCTGAAGCCCACATGCACACCAGCTGCTGGGTTAGGGTTCCTCCAAAAGGCAGATTTAGTAGATACTGTCGTCATTCCTACTTCAAAGTGACCCAGGGCCAGTTTCCCTATCTTGACCCTGTTCCCAGTGTCTCTCATCAGCTGTGAGGAGGATCAGGGATGGATCAGGGATGGATCAGGGATGGATCAGGTGACACCCAGGGCTGGGGGCTAGAGGCCCTAATGTACACCACCACAGTCTAATGTACACCACCACAGTCTAATGTACACCACCACAGTCTAATGTACACCACCACAGTCTAATGTACACCACCACAGTCTAATGTACACCACCACAGTCTAATGTACACCACCATAGTCTAATGAACATCACCACAGTCTAATGTACACCACCAGTCTAATGTACACCACCACAGTCTAATGGACTTATCCATCGGCATTCCTACACTTTATATTTAAAACTCTATTCCTGGTCTTTACTGGCTCCAGAACCACTGCTCGTGTTTTACTATTTTTTTAATTCTTGTCCGCTAATTGTGACTCTTTTGAACAGTGTGGTTACTCACCATTGGGCCCTCAAACCCTGGCTCCCCCCGGACACCTATCGGCCCCGAGGCCCCCTGGGGTGCCCGGTCAGAAGAGGGGGACGGGAGGGGTGAGAGAGGGGTGAGAGAGGGGTGAGAGAGGGGAAACGTCTTTGAATGTCTTTAGCATCAAGCATACCAACACTGGTTTAACTCACCCCGAAAAATACATTAGGAGTAACTTATCTGCATGCACTTGATGAAAGAATTAGGAGAGAGATATACTAGTTATACAACGCCGACAAGTCTTCAGTAACCAGAGACCAACAAGTCACCCCATATGTTCTTTAAAAGCCAGGGTTTATACGAGACGAGATAATGAACTTCATGAGAGAGTGAGGAGGGGGGGAGACTTACAAGTTCACCTTTAGGACCAGGAAGTCCGCTTGGCCCAGTCAGTCCCTGTCAACACACAAACACACTACATATCACCTCTGACCTCAGCCACTTCCTGGTTAAAAAGGACTTTTGAAAGTTGCGATGGCGACGGTTTCCCAAAGATTCAAGTACAGCGCGAGTCTGACTGACCTGGGTCCCTCTGGGTCCTGGGGGCCCAGTGCATCCCTCCAACCCAGGGGGCCCCTGGGGAATCAAACACAAGACGTCACTTTGCTCTGGTCGCACTATGGTCCAAATAACGGCTGCATCTCATCAAAGGCTTTCCCCTTCATCAACAAACGTATTAACGAAATGAGAGGAGAGAGGTGTGTGTACCTGGGGCCCTCTGGGGCCAACACCCCCAGCCGCTCCCAGCTCCCCCTGGTGGACAGGAACAGGTCAGACTTAGGAAGAGGACTGATGGCTAACACTACTTTACAGGAATACATGGACACTAAAGTGTAAGTAATGGGTGATGAAGTGGGACTTCATCAACATGTTCATATTATCAACAACACAAATCATGCTTCACCCAGTTCTATACGGCTCTATATGTGATGTATGATATGTGCATCCCATGCATATACTATGTATATATCTACATGAAATACATACATTGTATATAATGACATATTAATGATCACCATCTCACCTGAGAGCCGTTCACTCCCTGAGCGCCAACAGGACCAGTGAAACCAGAAGCTCCCTGAAGACAAACCAAACACACACACACACACTCAAACACACTGACACCAGGCAGGGCTTGTCCTTCCTTCACATGGAGCTGGACGGTGGAGCAGCTGCTGTAACTCACCAGTGCCCCCGGTGGCCCAGGATGACCGTCCAACCCACTCTCCCCCTGCGGAAACAAATCAAACATGGTTTGTTTAGCTCTTACAAGCAATGTCACAGAGGGCTTCACACACGCAAACAGACAGGAAGGTCAACATCTACATCAGCGAAGGTTTCCCAGAGTGATGCAGGATTCCTCACCTCTGGCCCCTGAGGGCCCTCTGGGCCCAGCATCCCTCTGACGCCCTGAGGCCCCTGGACACAAACAGCACAGCAGAGAAGTGAGTCCATCAGTACTACCTGGGCTAAGCTCAGCTTGAGACAACACGTGTCAATAAAACACATTTAACGTTGTAAACAGACACTTACTGGAGGGCCAACCAGGCCAGGGTGTCCATGTAAACCCTTGGAGCCCTAAAGATGGAAACATAATTCAAGTTTGTAAGAGTGAGCCCTGAGTTGTTGTAGTACTGTCTTCAGCCACTAGGGGGCAGTGCACTCACACCACTTTGCAGAAAATGCAAGAGCAACTGGAAATGCTAATGAATTTTCAGGAAATACACATAAATAAATAAAAAGTTTCTTTTTTTCAGTACTTTCTCGCCAGGCTCTCCTGTGTGTCCTCGTGGGCCCCTGGCTCCAGTGTTACCCTGAGAAGCAGAGAAACAGAAGCAGAGAAACAGACCTCATCAGTAAGGATACGGCTGGGAATGGTCCTGTCTACACACTACACACTGCAGCCAGTCCTCCAGACAGCTCATCTCAGGAGCCAGGGTTAGGTCGACCTGACTAACACAGTTTCTCGTCTTCCAGGCTCTGGACGAACGGCTCGCGTGACTCATGTTTGAATGAACTGAGTTTGAGGGATGCTGGTGTCCAGATCTCACCTCGTCCCCCTTCTCTCCCTTCGATCCAGGATCTCCTCTGTATCCCAGCGGGCCCTGGTCCAAACAAGACAAAAACAACAACAGCGGCATCCACTCAGCCAGACATGAACCAAGCTCAGTGGTTAGAGCATGTGACTGAAGATCAAGAGGATGCGGGTTCAAATCTCGCTTCGGATACGTCAGATCATTGGTTAAATGATTCTGTTCCAGGCTGGCGTGACGATTCCTAACAGCTGATATGAGACATGGCAGTGACGAGGTCATGGTGTACTGACTAGAACCTTATCAGTCTCCGGTGACCTATGACCTCTGACCCCTACCTGCGGTCCAAGAACGCCAGTTGAGCCAGACTGGCCGTCCTCTCCGTTCTGTCCATCTCTCCCGGGGGATCCCGCCCTGCCAGCTCCACCCCTGTCACCACGGTCACCCTGCAACACAACACCACCATCATCACCATGGTCACCCTGCAACACAACACCACCATCATCACCACGGTCACCCTGCAACACAACACCACCATCATCACCATGGTCACCCTGCAACACAACACCACCATCATCACCATGGTCACCCTGCAACACAACACCACCATCATCACCATGGTCACCCTGCAACACAACACCACCATCATCACCATGGTCACCCTGCAACACAACACCACCATCATCACCATCATCACCCTGCAACACAACACCACCATCATCACCCTGCAACACAACACCACCATCATCATCATCACCCTGCAACACAACACCACCATCATCATCATCACCCTGCAACACAACACCACCATCATCACCATCACCACGGTCACCCTGCAACACAACACCACCATCATCACCATGGTCACCCTGCAACACAACACCACCATCATCACCATCATCACCCTGCAACACAACACCACCATCATCACCCTGCAACACAACACCACCATCATCATCATCACCCTGCAACACAACACCACCATCATTATCATCACCCTGCAACACAACACCACCATCATCATCATCACCCTGCAACACAACACCACCATCATCATCATCACCCTGCAACACAACACCACCATCATCATCATCACCCTGCAACACAACACCACCATCATCATCATCACCCTGCAACACAACACCACCATCATCATCATCACCCTGCAACACAACACCACCATCATCATCATCACCCTGCAACACAACACCACCATCATTATCATTACCCTGCAACACAACACCACCATCATCATCATCACCCTGCAACACGACACCACCATCATCATCATCACCCTGCAACACGACACCACCATCATCATCATCACCCTGCAACACGACACCACCATCATCATCATCACCCTGCAACACAACACCACCATCATCACCATCATCACCCTGCAACACAACACCACCATCATCATCATCACCCTGCAACACAACACCACCATCATCATCATCACCCTGCAACACAACACCACCATCATCATCATCACCCTGCAACACGACACCACCATCATCACCATCATCACCCTGCAACACAACACCACCATCATCACCCTGCAACACAACACCACCATCATCATCATCACCCTGCAACACAACACCACCATCATCATCATCACCCTGCAACACGACACCACCATCATCATCATCACCCTGCAACATGACACCACCATCATCATCATCACCCTGCAACACAACACCACCATCATTATCATCACCCTGCAACACAACACCACCATCATCATCATCACCCTGCAACACAACACCACCATCATCATCATCACCCTGCAACACAACACCACCATCATCATCATCATCACCCTGCAACACAACACCACCATCATCACCATCATCACCCTGCAACACAACACCACCATCATCACCATCATCACCCTGCAACACATGGTGTGAGAGGACTGGAGGAGAACACAAACGTCTAAACCTCCTGCTGGCTCTCGGCTGAGTGGAGTGTTAAATTGTAGGCTCTGGCCGTGATGGATTGTATACTTTCAAAAGGTGGCCAGGAGGATGAACGAGGTGTGTGCTCTGGAGCTGTGGGGGGAGAGAGGGACCAGAGTGCCAAGGATGGGGCCTTGGTTCCTGGGTCAGATTTGCAAGTGTTTATCCACGGTCAAATGACCTGAAAGTTCTCGGTGTAGATGGTAGCGTGTGGTTAGCAGCAAGAGAAATTAGATCTCCCTCTTTGAAGACTGGGCATGGCATGAGAACATAGTCAGATGGATGCGTACTGTATGTTCACGTACACATATGAGAGGCCGTATAGGCCTTAATTCATACTTGATCTCACATACACGCCATGACCTCACATATATACCATCATACTCTCACATATATACCATTATACTCTCACGTATATACCATTATACTCTCACATATACACCATTATACTCTCACATACACGCCATGACCTCACATATATACCATTATACTCTCACATATATACCATTATACTCTCACGTATATACCATTATACTTTCACATATATACCATTATACTCTCACATATATACCATTATACTCTCACATATATACCATTATACTCTCACATATATACCATTATACTCTCACATATACACCATTATACTCTCACATATACACCATTATACTCTCACATATACATCATTATACTCTCACATATACACCATTATACTCTTGCACATAAACTGGCATACTCTCTTACACACACAAAAATACCGTCTTATATGCACCATCATACTAAAGTATGACAATATATGTAAGAGACAAATAGTATGTGTGAAACAGAATGTTACTATATGCAAGAGAATAACAGGATGTGTAAGAGAGAATACTTATCTATGTGAGAGAGAATACTTGTCTATGTGAGAGAGAATACTTGTCTATGTGAGAGAGAATACTTGTCTATGTGAGAGAGAATAGTTGTCTATGTGAGAGAGAATACTTGTCTATGTAAGAGAGAATACTTGTCTATGTGAGAGAGAATACTTGTCTATATGAGAGAGAATACTTGTCTATGTGAGAGAGTTTGATTGAAACGGAAGGCAGTTTGATTGAAAAGGAAGTAGTACTGAATTCTCAGTTCCTGATTGGCTTACACATGAAGAAGGATTTGGGGTAGATGTAGCTAACGCCCACCTTCCCTATCAAGACGAGACTGAGTGACATGACAAGATGGATTCATCAATAACATTTTGCATACTCCAAATCCTAAGGCGTCATTGTCAGAAATGTTGTATCAAGGACGACAGCCATACGCGGGGGCTGTTTCTAACGCTAACGTTGACAATGAAATGCGCCGGCTCTTCAGACCTGGATCAGGTGCATCAAGGAGCGGCAGCAGCACTCTGTCAGGAGCTCGTCTTAATGCCAGCCAAGTGATGGCGCAATCCCAATATCAAACTCCGCAGTATTTCGGTTAAGACTCCTGACAGAGTGCTGCTGCCGCTCCGTGATGCACCTGATCCAGGTCTGAAGAGCCGGCGCATTTCATCGTTAGCGTTAGAAATAGCCACTGTGGATGGCTGTCGTCTTTGATTCCAACATTTCTGACAACGATTCAAGCAAATCCACTAAAAAACTCAAATGTAGAATTCCATAGTTGTTTAGGAAGCTATACCGACCCCCACTACTTGAGTCACAAGTCCTAGATCAGTTTTTCAATTGATGAAACAAACTATCATTTAAATTAAAGCCAATGCCTGTGTGAATACCGTCCCGTGGCACTGGGGTTTTAACCGTTGACGTCTTTAATTAGCCGAGTGGTCTTTACACCTTTGGCTATTAACCTAAACTTCAATGCCACAAACTGAACTTGATGTCAATCTGTTCACAACATTTTCCAGTTGGGACTTTTAAGATCCTATTTGAGTGTAGGCCCCTATGCCCGATGAGTGCCCGCACCCATTCACTGCAACGAAAGCTTCATGGATCCGACTCGGAATCTGAGTTTAGAGACGCTTGACAAAAAGAATTGTTTGGCGTGTGGTGCGTTTTGGAATTGTTAATGTGATGTGTTCCCATCGTATTTAAGTTTACAAAGAAGAGGTTTGTTAATGTGACTGTATACATATCTCACTCTTACTGGCTAATCAGCTAACATGTTAAAGTAGCCTAGTATACATCCAAAGTCGCTGTCGTGAAACTAGCCTCATTTTCACAAAAGGCTTCGAGGTCAAATTAAAAACCTTTAAAAACGTCTACATTTAGCAAATATTATTGTGCACAAGTATTTTAGTATAGTTAATATGTAATTTAATTCCATAATTTCCCCAGGAATAACTGTAAAAACGTAATTCAGGAACGGGTCTGTCCTCCCTACAATAACGCCGCAGCATTTGGAGTATAAAATGTTAATAAAATGTTATTAATGAGTCCAATGGCTTCATTAAGCCGCCCAATCTCTGCCATCTTATCATGTCACTCAGTCTCGTCTTGATAGGGAAGGTGGGCGTTAGCTACATCTACCCCAAATCCTTCTTCATGTGTAAGCCAATCAGGAACTGAGAATTCAGTACTACTTCCTTTTCAATCAAACTGCCTTCCGTTTCAATCAAACTCTCTCACATAGACAAGTATTCTCTCTCATATAGACAAGTATTCTCTCTCACATAGACAAGTATTCTCTCTCACATAGACAAGTATTCTCTCTCACATAGACAAGTATTCTCTCTCACATAGACAAGTATTCTCTCTCACATAGACAAGTATTCTCTCTCACATAGACAAGTATTCTCTCTCACATACACAAGTATTCTCTCTCACATAGACAAGTATTCTCTCTCACATAGACAAGTATTCTCTCTCACATAGACAAGTATTCTCTCTCACATAGATAAGTATTCTCTCTTACACATCCTGTTATTCTCTTGCATATAGTAACATTCTGTTTCACACATACTATTTGTCTCTTACATATATTGTCATACTTTAGTATGATGGTGCATATAAGACGGTATTTTTGTGTGTGTAAGAGAGTATGCCAGTTTATGTGCAAGAGTATAATGGTGTATATGTGAGAGTATAATGGTGTATATGTGAGAGTATAATGGTGTATATGTGAGAGTATAATGGTGTATATGTGAGTGTATAATGGTGTATATGTGAGAGTATAATGGTATGTATGTGAGAGTATAATGGTATATATGTGAGAGTATAATGGTGTATATGTGAGAGAATAATGGTATATATGTGAAAGTATAATGGTATATATGTGAGGTCATGGCGTGTATGTGAGAGTATAATGGTGTATATGTGAGAGTATAATGGTGTATATGTGAGAGTATAATAGTGTATATGTGAGAGTATAATGGTGTATATGTGAGAGTATAATAGTGTATATGTGAGAGTATAATAGTGTATATGTGAGAGTATAATAGTGTATATGTGAGAGTATAATAGTGTATATGTGAGAGTATAATGGTGTATATGTGAGAGTATAATAGTGTATATGTGAGAGTATAATGGTGTATATGTGAGAGTATAATAGTGTATATGTGAGAGTATAATGGTATATATGTGAGGTCATGGCGTGTATGTGAGAGTATAATGGTGTATATGTGAGAGTATAATGGTATATATGTGAGAGTATAATGGTATATATGTGAGAGTATGATGGTATATATGTGAGGTCATGGCGTGTATGTGAGACCAAGTATGAATTATGGCCTATACGGCCTCTCATATACACACACACACAGTTTCACAGACATGCACACTCACGTACACATACACTGTACACACACACACACTTGCGTACACAGAAACACACACAAACATTTCACTGGCCACGTGCATGCCCCAGCCCAGACCCTGGAGGGTAGAGAGGGTTTGGAGGGACGCGTCTACATCTGTCCCAGACCTCACGCCTCTCTGATGTGGACGCGTCTACATCTGTCCCAGACCTCACGCCTCTCTGATGTGGGTCTGTGTCGGTCATGCCTCAGAGTCACAGCACTTTACGAGTCAGTTAAGCTGAGGACGGTGACACTCCAGGACAAAGCAGAGCAGAGGGGCTGTCCCCAGAGGCACTGCCATCGTGGGCAGGGAGGGCTCCAGCGCTCGAGTTGCTGTTTTGTTTGTGTGGTTGAGTGGGACGGGGGAGAGACTGAAAGGCTTAATACCTTTTGTTTTACGATCTGTTAAAACCAAAAGATTCAGTCCAACGTTGAATAAATTACATGTTTCATATTTCACTGGGGTACCCACAGAGAAGAAAATACAACGTTCTCTTGGGATAATCTGCTAAGAAAATGTGATGTTTATAAGCCTTTCTAAATGGGGACAAAAAAGTAATCTTTGAAAAAAGGGCATTCAAATTCTCTCACAAATATGGAACCTCTTAATAAAAGCAATAAAACAGTTTTCATTAGCTTTTTTCCAGTAAAACTATAGTTACATCATTGGGAGTTGTGCAGTTATGCACACACACACACACACACACACACACACACACACACACACACACACACACACACACACACACACACACAGTCACACAAACACATGCACAGTCAAATACAAAAGCACAGACATAGATGCACAGTCACACACACACAGGCAGACAGACAGACAGACAGGCAGACAGACGTGGTACTGACCATGTCTCCAGCTCGTCCTGGTGTCCCTGCATTCCCAGGATCCCCCTGAGGCCCCTGGGTAAACAAGCCAGCCGTCACTCACCCCACAGTCTCCAGTTGCAACACAGCACCTCCCCCTATCTGGCCCAGAACTCCCCAAACACAGACCATCAATGACATCATGTGGTTATTGTAGCAGAGCTGGTCAGGTGCTGCACGTGTCTCACCTGAGGCCCGGTCTTCCCCACCTCTCCAGCTGGACCTGGTGGACCCTGACTCATCTGCAGGCCCACAGAGACACCAGGGGTCAATCTGAGGGAGCCATCACACACACACACCACACACACACCACTCCACACACACACACCACACACACACCACTGCACACACACACCACTGCACACACACACCACTCACACACCACTCCACACACACACCACACCACACACACACCACTCCACACACACACACACCACACACACACCACTGCACACACACACCACTGCACACACACACCACTCCACACACACACCACTCCACACACACACCACTGCACACATACACACCACACACACACCACTCCACACACACACCACTCCACACACACACCACTGCACACACACACACCACACACACACCACTCCACACACACACCACTGCACACACACACACCACACACACACCACTCCACACACACACCACTGCACACATACACACCATACACACACACACTATACACACACACACCACTGCACACATACACACCATACACACACACACTATACACACACACACACCACACACACACCACTCCCCACACACACCACTGCACACATACACACCATACACACACACACTATACACGCACACACCACTGCACACTACCTAGGCTGAGGGAGGAAACCATCACCATCACACACACACACACCACACACACACACCACTCCACACACACACCACTGCACACATACACACCATACACACACACACACTATACACACACACACCACTGCACACTACCTAGGCTGAGGGAGGAAACCATCACCATCACACACACACACACCATACACACACCACTCCCCACACACACCACTGCACACATACACACCATACACACACACACACACTATACACACACACACCACTGCACACTACCTAGGCTGAGGGAAGAAACCATCACCATCACACACACACCATACACACACCACTCCCCACACACACACACACACACAGCCCAGACTCAGCAGGTTACCTCAGCTGGTCACTGCATACTTACAGGCCAGCCAGCCTGGAGCAGCTGGAAGAAGGATGTTTGCTGAAAGAAGAGCGAGGAGGGATTGTTTTAAATCACACCAAGCATGAGAGACATGAGTCACATGACTAACGAACGGATTACTAATATTCCAGAACAGCTGTTCACAGATAACATCTTACATAACAGCTATGAAAGGGCTCAGTAAGTTGGATGTGTTGATCAGTTCATCAGATCCAGACAGCAGTCTACCTCGCTATGGAAACCAGCTGAGGAGACTGCAAACCACCTTCTGCTTTCATCACGGACACGTTACAGTGTGACACAGACAGGACCCTCCGACCGGACGCCACATGCAGCACAGTAACCAATCACACAGCCTCTTTTCCCTTTACATGCCCTCTGCATCTTTACTCAATAAGGTGAGTGCAGTTTTCCATCCTGCTGATGTGGTGTTTTATACAGCCTGCAGCTGTGGCCTGGCTGGGGTGTGTGTGTGTGTGTGTGGGGGGGGGGGGGGGGGTGGAGGTGGGGGCAAACACACAAGAGGAGCAGAGCAGAGATCACACGAACCACACCTGCAAGGTGTCCAGACGCCACTGCCTCAGAGCTGAAGAACACTTCGCATGGACCCTAGGCTGTGTACTAAAGGAAACCCTGGGCTGTGTACTATAGGAAACCCCAGGCTATGTACCAGAGGAGCTGGGAACTATAGGAATTGTGTACCAAAGGAGCTGTGTACTAAAAGAGGCCCTGGATACAAAACGAGCCCCAGGCTGCTCCGGTGACTCACCCTGAAAGCGGCCCAGCCCTCAGGGGTGTTTCTCCACAGGTAGAAGGAGGGTGTTCCTGGAGGGCCTGGAGGGCCTGGCTCCCCCCTCCGCCCAGGACGCCCCCCCACCCCCAGCTGACCCTGGGATGGACAGACAGACAGACACACAGACAGAGACAGCCAGACAGAGACAGAGACACAGACAGAGAGACAGACAGACAGACAGACAGACAGAGACACACAGCCAGACAGAGACACAGACAGAGAGAGACAGCCAGACAGACAGAGACACAGAGAGACAGAGACACAGACACAGACACAGACACAGACAGACAGAGACAGACAGACACACAGACAGAGACAGCCAGACAGAGACACAGACAGAGAGACAGACAGACAGACAGACACAGACAGAGACAGCCAGACAGAACAGACAGAGACACAGACAGAGACACAGACAGAGAGACACAGACAGAGAGACAGACAGACGAGACCTTCATTTCAGAACAACAGCTCATGCATATGACTGGTTGACTTTAAGCTGAAACACATTTTACGATCAGAGGAGAATGTGTCTGAACCACATGGTTGTACCGGCGCTTCAGTCAGATCCCACAGAAAACAGAGTAAGATATTCAGGATAGGCTTCCTGAGCAAATCTGAATTATTTTCTTTAGCGGTATACTTCTCTATGCCCCCTCCCCCCCCCACCATCACTTGGCACTAGGCAGTTAGTGAACCCCTGAGTAAAAGATGTCCGAAGTCTACATCAGCCCACAGTGTTACATTTACATTTAGTCATTTAGCAGACGCTTTTATCCAGAGCGACTTACAGTAAGTACAGGGACATTTCCCTGAGGCAAGTAGGGTGAAGTGCCTTGCCCAAGGACACAATGTACCACCTGACTCCTGTTAATATCAATGACTGGGCTGGAAGACTTAGGGAAGAGGAGGGGTTTAGGGTTACAAACACAATGTGGTTTGAAGCAAACTTGAGTCAGTGAAATCTGTCTGCACCGCAGTATGAGTGCTCTGAAAATGCCGCGGGGTCGACAAGCCAACAGGACATTGAATCACAGATCGTTAGGTTGTAAACACACTCCACCTGAAGCTATAGTGAAGCTGGTCTCCTCTTACCTTGTCACCTTTGAACCCTGGAGAGCCATTGGGACCAGGGTGACCCTGCAGAAGGGGTGAAGTTCAGAGATTTGCTTGAGGAAAAGGCCCCTCGTTGAAAACAGTAAAACAGATGTAAAATAGGTCGACCGAATCCAAATCTAACCGCAAACATAATGAACAAGAAAAAAACAGAATCAAATGATGATCCAAATCTATAAAAACTAAGTGTGAATCAGCTGTGTCTTCTGGAGTGAAACCAGCTCTAACTAAATCTGTTCTAGCTCCCGCCAGGCCAGAGCGACAGCCTAAATCAGCGGGCGGATCCGATGACCCCTGTAGACCTCCGGGTCAGCGAGGTCTCTCCTGCTGCTGCCTGCTGTCTGTGAAAGCCAGGAGCCATTAAGCCACTCTGTTTTAGGGGTTATCCTCCCGCATAGTTTAGGTCTGTTAAGCTGGTGGAGGAGAGGGGCGGGCGGGCGTCCTGGTAGCTCGCTGTGTAAAAGCACGCACCGTTACGGCCAAGGCCAAACACAGGGAGGCCAAACACAGGGACCTGGGTTCAAATCCAGCTCAGGCCCCTTCCTGCATGTCCTCCCCCCCCTCCCTCCCTCCCTCCCTCCCTCCCTCCCTCCTCCTCCCTCCCTCCCTCCTCCCTCCCCCCTCCCTCCCCCCTCCCTCCCTCCCTCCCCCCCTCCCTCCCCCCCCCTCCCTCCCTCCCTCCCTCCCTCCCTCCCTCCCTCCCTCCCTGCCTCTACTACTCTCCTATCAATAAATCCCCCCCCCCCACCCCCAAAAAAAAAAGCTAGTTAAGGAGCCAGCGTCCTAGGTCGTTAGGGCCGGCGCGATACGGCAGTGTGTTGCCCGGGGAAACCAGCAGCGTGTCCAGCACATCCATCAGACGACCATCTTCACCCCAGGTAAGGTCTAGTAACCATCGTAGGATTGAAACATAGTGCGGTGCAGGATTTGGACAGCTGGTTGCTGTTAGCACCCCCCCCCCAGCCTATAAAACCTAGTGATAGAAAGTAAAGAGGGATCGTATTACGCAGAAACAGCGCGACATCACACAAGCCCCAATCAACACGTACGGTGGTGAAGGTTCCAGCAGCAGGAGGCCCGCTGCGCTCGGTCTCCTCACACTCTGTCACGTCTGACGATCGTTACGTGTGACGCACAGCAGCAGGGAACTAACACCCACTTCAGAGCATCACCTGCCTTGGTTAGGCTCCTCCCCCCCGTCTTCTGATGAAGTTTCAGGGCCTGGAGTAGGTCCAGAAGACCATCTCTTCCTCTAGCCTCAGGGCCTGGAGTAGGTCCAGAAGACCATCTCTTCCTCTAGCCTCAGGGCCTGGAGTAGGTCCAGAAGACCATCTCTTCCTCTAGCCTCAGGGCCTGGAGGAGATCCAGAAGACCATCTCCTCCACCAGCCAAGCTGATGTCCAGCCAGGCCAGAGCTGCTCTACAGGGCAGAGGGAAGGCCAGTTCCTGGGGGAACCCCCTCCTCCTCCTCCTTCCCCTCCTCCTCCTCCTTCCCCTCCTCCTCCTCCTTCCCCTCCTCCTCCTCCTTCCCCTCCTCCTCCACTACAGTCTGTGTTCCTGGCCAGCAGGACATCGTCCTTCATGTTCCCTCCAGCAGAGATGAATCCCAGCCGTGGTGCAGAGCGATCTCAGGGTCTTTACGGAGGCCCTGGCTCCGGGCCTCTCCCCAGACACGGCCAGATGTGCCATCTGGGCCTGGTTCTTGTAAAAACCATCTCGAACCCGGACCTCTGATTGGGCCATGCCGAGGGCTCTTTCTCCGTCTCCACCAATCGGACGGGACGCGGATGAATGTTTGCGGCCGTCGTGACTTGTGATTGATGGGATGCCCAGCGTGGTTGGCGCTCGTGGTGAGAGGGGGAGCTTTGAGGTCGCCAACGTGAGGACGACGACATCAAAGACTTGGGAAACGACTAACGACTGAACTGGATCGCTTGACTTTGATTACGCTCGGGTCCTGATTGATGGAGCGCAACTCTTGTGATCTCACAAGCCCAAACAGAACCCAGGCTCCTTCAGAACTCCTCACCCACAGTACTGAATGTGACTTCTTTCTATTGCACACAGCAAAGCAAGACAAACATCTCCACACTAACTTCAAGCAAGGCACTGCTAAAACAAATATCATGCTCTTCTCTATAAACCATACTAGACAGGAAGGAGGAGTAACACAAACCTCTAGGCCTGGAGGCCCCATCCTCCCTGGAGGTCCTCTCCTGAGGAGGTACTTCCTTCCATCTGAGCCCAGGACCAGATCTCCCTCCCTGGATACGATGGTCACCGTGCCTGGGTGCTCCTTGTCTGGTGGAGCCAGCCCACCCTTCACGGTGGAGTCAGGCTGGAGGGGGCTATGCCCATAGGGTGTCCCCACCTCGGTCTTCATGGGGGGCTCGGAGCTGGGGAGAGGGGGGCTCTGGGATGGCTTACGCTCCACCCCCACCCCCACCTCCACCTCCTCCATCAATCTGTTGGAGTCTGGATAGTCGGGATCGACAGTGGTCTTCTCCAAGCGAAAGCCGGGCGAAGGCTTCTTGGCGCCCGACCGGGCATCCAGATCGATGATGACGTCATCCGACGGTTTCCCGGGGAACCGTGCAGCCCCTCCCCTCTCCCCGGGGTCAGAGTCCTTCTTGTCGGTGGTGATGTTCTCCTCAGAGTGTTTGGACGAGGGCTCCGGCTTGCCTGCCTGCCCGCCCACGGCACCTGGGGAGGGGGGCTTCCACGGGGGGGTGAGGGGCCCCCCCTGGAAGAAGGGGTCGGCCAAGTCTGTGTCCTCGTCCACCACGAAGACGTCCCCCCGTCCCACGAAACCTTTCTCGCGGCGCCCAGAGGGAACGGTTCCGTCTCCACGGTGACCTCCGCTGCGTGGAAACACATCCTGTGGAGAGACAGGGATCTCGGGGGTTGGAACTGTAGACTGCATGATACAACACAGGAGGAATGCCAATCTCTAACAGCCAACATGTTGTATCTGTTCCCTCGCTGCGTACTCATGCGAGTGGTAATCTGGGGGAATGTGTGTCTTTGTGAAGGCCAATAAACATCCGGCATGTTGTTTTGTTGCTAAGACAGAAACGTTGTCTTTCTAAGGTGAACCAGGCACTCGGATAAGTGACACCAGCAAAGCACACAGACCGTATCCCAACTGTCTCCTTTATCTTCCTATACACACAGCTCCCCCTCTCCCTCTCTCCCTCTCTCTCTCTCGACTAAGGGTTAATAGGAAATTGAGAGGTACAAGTGAGGGAGGGGGATGAGAGCTGGGGGACAGGGATGAGAGCTGGTAGGAGAGGGATGAGGTTTGGGGGACAGGATTGAGAGCTGGTAGGAGAGGGATGAGGTTTGGGGGACAGGGATGAGGGCTGGTAGGAGAGGGATGAGGTTTGGGGGACAGGGATGAGGGCTGGTAGGAGAGGGATGAGGTCTGGGGGACAGGGATGAGGGCTGGTAGGAGAGGGATGAGGTTTGGGGGACAGGGATGAGGGCTGGTAGGAGAGGGATGAGGTTTGGGGGACAGGGATGAGGGCTGGTAGGAGAGGGATGAGGTCTGGGGGACAGGGATGAGGGCTGGTAGGAGAGGGATGAGGTCTGGGGGACAGGGATGAGGGCTGGTAGGAGAGGGATGAGGTTTGGGGGACAGGGATGAGGGCTGGTAGGAGAGGGATGAGGTTTGGGGGACAGGGATGAGGGCTGGTAGGAGAGGGATGAGGTTTGGGGGACAGGGATGAGGGCTGGTAGGAGAGGGATGAGGTCTGGGGGACAGGGACGAGGTCTGGTGGACAGGGATGAGGTCTGGTGGACAGGGATGAGGTCTGGGGGGCAGGGATGAGAGCTCTTAGGAGAGGGATGAGGTCTGGTGGACAGGGATTAGGTCTGGGGGACAGGGATGAGGGCTGGTAGGAGAGGGATGAGGTCTGGGGGACAGGGATGAGGGCTGGTAGGAGAGGGATGAGGTCTGGGGGACAGGGAGGAGGGCTGTATGCAGGCACACAAACATTTTCACTCACACACACACACACACACACACACACACACACACACACACACCCACCCACCCACACACACACACACACACACACACACACACACACACTGCAGCGTTCCTCTTGCCATTACCTGTGTGACATGCACACTCTGCTGGTCATACTCTAACACACACCTTCACAGACAGATTTCACATGAAGGTAGAATCCTGTTCCTCCTGCCCGGGCTCTGGGTGCCCCCTGTCTAATCACAAGGCTCAGCAAAAGCAAGATTCAGCCTGCTCTGGGTGTGTGTGTGACTGTGTCATCTACAGTAGTGGTTTGAAACGGCATGCTGGAGTCAGCAGAAACAGAGGCCTCTGGGAGGTTCTGATGGTGGTGGTGTTGAGAGGGGGGGCCAGGGCGGGAGGGGGGGGGGCAAGGGGGGGGAGGGGGGGTGGGTGTTCGTACAGCTGACTGGAAGGTCTTTGTTGAATAAACTACCGGCTGTGTGCTAAAACATCTTACAAACACATCCCACTCAGGAGGTCCTACTGTGGTGGTTGGAGCTCAGTGGTGGATTGTTTGGCTGCAGATCAAGAGGTCCCAGGTTCAAATTCCCCCACCCCTCCTCTCTACACTGCTTTGGGTAGAAGAGTCTACTTAATGAAAGGGATAAGGACTGTTGTTCTACAAATGTGTGTGCTTTTAATTGACATGTATTGGAACACCTGGGAGAGATTGCTGGTTATTATTATTATTAATCTAGGTGTTTCCTGTGTCTGCATGTAACAGACATGTTGTCCCCAGGCCATGACTACACACTGAGAGCTACACACTGAGAGTTACACACTGAGAGTTACACACTGAGAGTCACACACTGAGAGTCACACACTGAGAGCTACACACTGAGAGTCACACACTGAGAGTCACACACTGAGAGTCACACACTGAGAGTCACACACTGAGAGCTACACACTGAGAGTCACACACTGAGAGTCACACACTGAGAGTCACACACTGAGAGTCACACACTGAGAGCTACACACTGAGAGTTACACACTGAGAGTCACACACTGAGAGCTACACACTGAGAGTCACACACTGAGAGCTACACACTGAGAGCTACACACTGAGAGTCACACACTGAGAGTCACACACTGAGAGTCACACACTGAGAGTCACACACTGAGAGTCACACACTGAGAGTCACACACTGAGAGTCACACACTGAGAGCTACACACTGAGAGTCACACACTGAGAGTCACACACTGAGAGTCACACACTGAGAGTCACACACTGAGAGTTACACACTGAGAGTCACACACTGAGAGCTACACACTGAGAGTCACACACTGAGAGCTACACACTGAGAGCTACACACAGAGTCACACACTGAGAGTTACACACTGAGAGTCACACACTGAGAGTCACACACTGAGAGTCACACACTGAGAGTCACACACTGAGAGTCACACACTGAGAGCTACACACTGAGAGTTACACACACACACACACCAACACAAATGTCCAATCAAATCAAATAAAAATGTATTTGTTTAGCCCTTTTTACACGCAAGCATGTCACAGAGGGCTTCACATACGCCCATAGAACTGCCCCTCAACCAACCTAAACCCTCAAGATTAGGTTCAACCAAGACCCTCCAATTAGATGGCAAGGTCCATAAATCTACCTGAGACACAGGTATGCATGTAGGCAATCTCAAACTGGCTGGGTCTTGCAAGCAGAGAAAGTCAAATTTTTTTTATTTATTTTTTTAAACACACAAAGCTCGTGTGATGGTTTTTCAGACGTAAAAAATGTGTTCGTTCTAAAATGCTGAGAGTGGAACAGTCAGAGAAGCACACTGAAGGAAGGAGAGATGGTGAGGGGAGAGTTGACCTTTGACCTGGAGTGTAGACCAGCCACAAGTCTCACTTCCATCCAGCTGAAATCCACCTCGGACCAACCTCCTTTCATACCTCCTTTGCTAACTAACTACGTGAGAGACCAGGTTGAGAGGACAAAGAAAGGTTGTGTGTCTGTTTAGGGAGTTTCCTCTGGTGATTGTAGGTAAATTAATAGAGAATCATAATCTCTCCGCTGGTGATTATATGTATTATAGACGTGTGATATCTCCACTGGTGTCTGTTATACAGATGCATAACATGTCCTGATAACATGATAACAAGCACCAAGCACGCAAGTCAGAGCACATAGGGTAATAAATCCTGAGCTGCCAAGGCTCCGCAGATCACAAATCTCCACAGAGAGACGTCACTCTGAACTGGAACTGAACCAGAGTTTAAAGCTGACGACTTAATGCTGATGTGAATAAAAAATACAAATAAATAATAAACACAGCACACTCCTGTGATCTTAAAAAACGTCAGAAAACCACAAGCCGCAATTCTGAGAAAATGACTAACTGGTGCTAATCCCACACAAACACAAAACACACAATTAAACATGAAACCGAACCCGATGAAAGTGTATCGCTGCGCTCTGCGTAATGGCCTTGATTCAAACAGCGTGCAGAGGATTTGGAACAATATTGACTCATGTCATCACACTCCTAACGAACCAAACCTGGACGGAGAGAGAAACCAAACTCAACACAGACTCATCAAACGTGCATCACACCAACCTTGTCAGGACCCACCATTCGTCTCGCTATCTTCTGAGCCTCCAGGAACGACCCAAATACATCCAGTATCAGACAGGCCAGAAGCAGGCGGCCTCCTGCACTGAGCCTCATCCCTGCAGGTCACCTGGGACTGCAGAGCGCCAGCTTGATCCTCAACGCCTACGACTGGAGTTCCCAGGTAGCAGCAGGTCCAGATACACCACAGACCCGCCCTCACTCCAACACACACACCCCTCGCTGAGTCACACCCACAGCACTGAGGCTTGTCGCTCGCCCTCGTACGTGTCGATCTTAAGAACTGTCTCATGTAGGCCACATGCTGACACACACACACGCACTCAGTGCTGTACACATCAGACTACCCCACTTCCCCTTAGGGCAGTCCATGCAAACAGGTGTCTCTCTCCTGCGTGTGTGTCTTTGAATGTAAGGAGAGAGAGAGAGAGAGAGAGAGAGAGAGAGAGAGAGAGAGAGAGAGAGAGAGAGAGAGAGAGAGAGAGAGAGAGAGAGAGAGAGAGAGAGAGAGAGAGAGAGAGAGAGAGAGAGAGAGAGAGAGAGAGAGAGAGGGAATTCGAAAGAGAGGGGGGAGGGATTGGGGTGTGTGTGAAATAGGACAGGGCATGTCTGAGGAGTGCTGGGGAGGAGAGACAGGCACCGGAGCAGAGAGAGAGAGAGAGAGACAGAGAGACATGAGAACAGAAACATGCCTTAAGAACACAAGGGGTTCAACCTGAGGAATCGGAACATGGAGTGATGTGATGTCGCGTGTGACACTAAAGAACCAACTGGAACTGCCTTCACATAAATCCCGAAATAGAGTTCAAGTTCATCCAGGCAACCATCATCTCATCCATAGCAACCTGATTACATCCACCATCATCTCATCCATAGCAACCTGAGGAAGGGGAGGAGGAGGAGGAGGAAGAGGAGGAGGAAGGGGAGGAGGAGGAAGAGGAAGGGGAGGAGGAGGAGGAGGAGGAGGAGGAAGGGGAGGAGGAGGAGGAAGGGGAGGAGGAGGAAGGGGAGGAGGAGGAGGAAGGGGAGGAGGAGGATGGGGAGGAGGAGGATGGGGAGGAGGAGGAGGAAGGGGAGGAGGAGGAGGAAGGGGAGGAGGATGGGGAGGAGGAAGGGGAGGAGGAGGAAGGGGAGGAGGAGGAAGGGGAGGAGGAGGAAGGGGAGGAGGAGGAAGGGGAGGAGGAGGAGGAGGAAGGGGAGGAGGAGGAGGAGGAGGAAGGGGAATCCCTGAGGTCTCCAGATGGAGCTGAACCAGTTCCTGGTGAGAGGCTGCAACCCCAGGAACGACCCCAGGAACGAGGATGAGAACCAGAGGGGAATGGTGGAACCGCAGAACCCACAGGGATTCCACCCCCTCTGGGAGTGACAGTGGAAGCAGCTGTAAAACCACAGCTGAAAGCACTGGAGGGAAACAGCAAGGCTCCCTATGAGGCTGGAGTGATTTATACGTCCTGGAAAGTGGGATGGAGAGGGAGGGGAGACCCACAGCGCTGTATCAAAGACCAGGACAGGAACCATTACTTTATGTCTGTGGTCGCAAAGGAACAACCACATTGACTGACATCAACTGTTGTTTACAGTTCAAGAATGTGGCTGTGAGAGAGAGAGGGAGACAAACAGAGAGAGAGAGAGGGAGGGAGAAAGGGAGAGAGACAGACAGAGAGAGAGGGAGGGAGAAAGGGAGAGATACAGACAGAGAGACAGAGAGAGAGAGGGAGGGAGAAAGGGAGAGAGAGACAGACAGAGAGACAGAGAGAGAGAGGGAGGGAGAAAGGGAGAGAGAGACAGACAGAGACAGAGAGAGAGAGGGAGGGAGAAAGGGAGAGAGAGAGACAGAGAGACAGAGAAAGGGAGAGAAAGAGACAGAGAGAGAGAGAAAGGGAGAGCAAGAGACAGACAGAGAGCGAGAGAGAGAGAGACAAGGAACAGAGAAGAATGAGGGTAGAGGTGTGAGCCGGAGAACCCCATCCTCTCTGTGGGGAGAGCAGCAGGAAACAGCGGAGTAGGGAGAGCAGGGGGTCGTGGGGTCGTGGCGTCGAGGGCCCTTTGGAGGCCTCTTTTCCATTTCTGACCAAACTTCCAACACGCCTCGGCCTTCCCACAGGGGGTTCAGGAGGCTGAGACAGGGAGGCTGGGGAGGAGGCTGAACTAGGGAGGCATGATGACCCGCACTGTGGCCTGGGGAGTTAGACCCTGAACCAGGGAGGCATGATGACCCGCACTGAGGCCTGGGGAGTTAGACCCTGAACCAGGGAGGCATGATGACCCGCACTGAGGCCTGGGGAGTTAGACCCTGAACCAGGGAGGCATGATGACCCGCACTGAGGCCTGGGGAGTTAGACCCTGAACCAGGGAGGCATGATGACCCGCACTGAGGCCTGGGGAGTTAGACCCGTCACATGTGGCTAACCCCCTCTGGACCTCGGCCGCAACGATAAATCACCTAAAGCAAGGCGATGGGGATTTGTTATGTAGTGTACCACATGTAACCTCTTTATCCCCCCCCGGGGAGTGCAGGCCGGGGGTGACAGGGGGAGAGATCGTGGATGAAGATTACCAAGGTTACATGTGGTATACTTCATAACAAATCCCTATTGGCCTTGCTTTAGGTGATTTATCGTTGCAGCCGAGATCCAGAAAGGACAGTCTGGAACACGATAATTACACGTTTGAAAAGCTCTGAGGCTGAGGGAGCTCGTGGCAGGAGGAGAGGCAGACAGACAAGTAGACAGACAGACAGGCAGGCAGACAGACTAGTAGAAAGACAGACAGGCGGACTAGTAGACAGACAGACAGGCAGGCAGACAGACAGATTAGTAGACAGACCGACACACAGACAGACAGGCAGATAGACAGGCAGACAGACCGACCAGCGGTGAGGCAGACAGACACACAGACAGGCAGGCAGACCAGTGGTGAGGCAGACAGGCAGGCAGACAGGCAGGCAGACAGACCAGCGGTGAGGCAGACAGAGGGACAGAATCCACCTATCTTTTTTCATCTGACATTCACCCTCTTCTCCTTCCTCCCTTCTCCCTCATCCATCTACATCTGCTCTGGATAAGAGCGTCTGCTAAATGACTACATGTATCTACACTCTACTCCTCTTCTGTTTTAACTGCCCTCCTCCTCATCCCTCTCCTCCTCCTCTCCCCTGCTCTGGGACTACATCATTGCAGAGTGGAGTCAGACCCTGTGGGCCACCCAGTGGTTTGACACGGTGGTAAAGAGCTCTCAGCCCTGCGCTCTCAGTCGCAGCGTTAAGTAAAAGGTTGACGGGGAACAGAGCCTTCCTGTTCCTGAGAACAACCAGTCGACACGACGCAGACGCAGGATGGGATTTTACAGCTGCCATAAAAGCATGTTTCTCGTCTCTGAGCGTTTTAATTTGTTTACCTGTTTACTCTTGGGGACTGGTACATCGCCTTGGTTCTTCTGTTTTCCATGCGGCCCCAAAGACGGAGCCACAGACCCCTAGAACCGTACAAATACCTCAAGAACCACACAGAGAGCCCAGGAATCACACAAAACCCCCAGGTGGGAGTGATCTTACGGCCCACAGGACTCCCAGAGCTCAGGCTGCAGGACACACTCCAGAGCCCCGCTCCCCTCCCAGCAGCCAGGACCTGGCAGCTGGTCAGATTACCCAAGATGCCTTGCGTCCGGCTGGCTGGCAGAGTGCGCCGTCTGCGCTCGTACCTGCTATGATCTGTCCCGTCGCTAGGCAACACCTCAAACCCTTTACAGTTGTTTCAGACCGCTGGAAACACACTGCGATCTGTGTTCACACACACACACACACACAGCTCACATTTCTCTAGATATTAAACTGCGAGTCTGACAAGCTGGACTGGGTGGATCTGATGTGAGTTGACTGGCTCAATGCATGGCCGTCGATATTGTCGGTGAAAAGCTGACAATCTGTGCAGTTTGAGGGTGTCATATTTCTACGCAAACTATGGATGAATTTCACATTTCGAGCAAACGTGTCATCAAAAGAGAGAGGAGGAAAGCACAGAACAAGCTCGGATTAGTTCCAGAAATCCTGTCAGTTTTAGTCTAAACCGTCTCCACCATTGCAACTCAAAAGGTTTTCAACTTCACAAGCCGTCATTTGCAACAGGTTACGCCGGCTGGGAAGGAAAAGTGATTTTTTTTTAAAGGAGAAAGACAGTCTGCTCACAAGTCTCTTATCTTGACACAGGATGGTTTCTGAACCCCACAGCTTAACGGAGTCATGGAATCTGTCAGATTGATGGATGTCTTTTCCACTGTTTTCTTTGTGGTCTGAACTTGACAGTTGAAAAAAAATCATTTAGGATGCTCTATTACTAAATGAAAAAAAAAAAAGGTTTTCCCCACAAATCTAAGACAACACTCTAAGTTGGGATGGAACAAGGATAATGGATCACGTCTAGCGCAGGTGCGTGTCTCTCCATGACAGACAGCCCCAGGGACAAACCGTTGGTGGGGTGGCAGATATTTACACCCGCATCTCTCTCAACAGGCTGAACTGGAGCGTGTCTCCTAAACAGGAGGGGTAGACTGAAGCTAAATACTATATACACTTTCTTTTTATTGTTACAACTTTTTATTGCTACCATTATAAATAGGGTTTGGACCATAGTGCTTCTGCTGGCTGAAGCTGTGAAGCTGGTGATGGATAACAGCCAATGTTCCAATCGTAGAGACAGCACAGGCGAGAGGCTTCAAACCCAAATAGCGGGCATTAAAATGAGCCTTCAAACTACTTCAGGCTGCAGGTTTGGATGGGTTGAAAGGCCTCAGCTAACGTTGAAGCTCATTGCTTTGGCTTTGTTATTCTGCATTTACCTCTGCTCCCTGGCCCCCGGGAATGGCTAATATCTTGAGGGTGCATTCTGGGAGTTCATGATTAACTACTGGAGTGCCACGGCCCAACAAGGAGCACCTGTCTAGGGAGCCACAGGTCCCAGAGTGAACATGCATCAAAGTCAAGAACCGTAACAACAGGCCCCAACAATCAGGGAGTTCTGCTTCAAAGGGCAAAGAAGTAGACCTCGGCGAAAGAAAAACAGATTTCAGTCATGTGGGGTTATTTCTAACACTGCAGCTCTCCCGGTCTGGTCTAACGAGAAACAGAGAGAGAGAGAGATAGAGACAGACATGGGGGTGGGGGGGGTAGAGGAAGAGAAAGAGAGAGAGAGAGAGAGAGAGAGAGAGAGAGAGAGAGAGAGAGAGAGAGAGAGAGAGAGAGAGGAGGGGGGAGAGAGAAAGAGGGGAGTTAGAGGGAGAAGAGAAAGAAAGAGCAGGTGTGGACAGAGAGAGATGTGGTTCTGAATATGAAAGAGAGAGAGAGAGAGAGAGAGAGAGAGAGAGAGAGAGAGAGAGAGAGAGAGAGAGAGAGAGAGAGAGAGAGAGAGAGAGAGAGAGAGAGAGGAGAGACAGAGAGAAAGAGAGAGACAGAAAGACAGTACATAAGTAAAACAATGCATGTTGTTGCTTGAATGAAAGGGATTCTTTAGATTTGCTTCCAGACCAAGCTCAAGCTGAAAAAACAAGATTTATCATAGAGGTGCCAAATCAAACAATGACCTAGTAATAGGAAATAGGAACTGTGGTTTTGTCAAACTAATCAAAGACCACAGATGATTGGATGTTTCTATTAACACTCGATGCAGAGGTGCTATGAACACACACACACACACACACAGCGGTCAGTCGAGGACAAACAGGGTTGTATCGGGCCTCTGGCCTCTGAGGTGAATTCCCACACTGCTAATTAATCCCAGGCCCGGACCTCCAGGTGATGGAACAGTGTTGTGGTGAGTTTGGTCCAGAGGGGCGATGAGACAGGGAGGCTGGTGGTCTGTCTGGCTGCAGCTGGGGCCTGGAGGAGGAGGGGGGGGGGAAGCATACTACTGCTCCTACAGGACCCGAACGAGGTCACACACATCGGATGCCCCCCCCCCCCACCCACCCACCCACACACACACACTCACGCACACACACACACACGGCATGTGAGATATGGCAGTCCCAGAAGACCAGGTGGGAGTCTGGCTCACATCTCCAGCCCAGATGAAGAAGTATTGTGGACCTGTGGGTGGAGGGGGGGTGGGTAGGGGTGAATGGGGTCTAGAAGGGAGGGTGAATGGGGGGTGGTGTGGGCTAGGTGGGTGAGGGTGGAGGGTGGATGGAGGGTGAGGTACTCACAGCCCTGTCAGCGCCCAGCAGGGGGGGGGTTAGGGTTAGGTGTGGGCTAGGTGGGTGAGGGTGGAGGGTGGATGGAGGGTGAGGTACTCACAGCCCTGTCAGCGCCCAGCAGGGGGGGCTGCCTCTGCAGCAGGTCCTCCAGGTCGTTAGAGGAGAGGAGGAGGTCCTGGTGGAAACATTAAGAAGAGAACATTACGGCCACCAACTAACGAGCACACAAACAGTCAGTGGGTGTTGTTAAATTCACCAGACTGCATCAAACCACAGGACACATGTTGATCCTGTGTGTGTATGTGTGTGCAAGAGAGAGAATACTGTGTGTGTGTGTGTGTGTGAGAGAGTACTGCATCTGCGTGTGTATTTGTATGTCTCCTGTCCCCACCCAATATTTAAAGCTGGGAGGTGGTGTGTGAGGTGCTGGGGGGAGGTGTGTGAGGTGCTGAGAGGAAGTGTGTGAGGTGCTGGGAGGAGGTGTGTGAGGTGCTTGGGGGAGGTGTGTGAGGTGCTGGGAGGAGGTGTGTGAGGTGCTGGGAGGTGGTGTGTGAGGTGCTGGGCAGTACCTCCAGGGCGGGGTCGGTCCGGGGGGAGCGGTGGGGTTTGGAGGTCCCCCCACAGTGGGGCTGGTGGCGCGTGCAGTGGTGTCTGGCCGCCCCGGGGTCGCCCATCAGGAACAGCAGCTGTCTGAGGTGGCCCTGAGAAGGCAGCGCAGGAGGGGATGAACATGCAAGTGTCCAGACTCCGTGGCGTAGTTGCATGTTCATGATTTTAAAAACACGGAATAAACACGGTAGGGTACGTCTCTGAGTAAACGAAGCTGTCTCAGCAGGGGAAGGTGTATCCCTGCTCTCGCCTGGGGGTGAGAGGGCTGCTGTCTAACACGGAGGAGACACCTAGTTCTCTCCAGATATCTAGCCCTCTGCTGGTGATAAATATGACTGCTAATGAACAGTGCCAACTCAAACAAAGACTGTTATCTAGTTAAATATATTCCAAACAAACGGGAAAAGAGAGCGAGAAAGAGGGACAAAAAGAGAGTGGGAGAGAGAGAGAGAGGGCAAGAGAAAGAGTGAGACGGAGAGAAACTAACATCTATACCATCTGAGCCTCTTTCTTTACACTTCTAAACGTTCCATGACTAACGTAATATGTGTCCAAATGTACCGAATCTAAATGAATAAATGTCAAGAGAACCCTCATGTGTGTGTGTGTGTGTGTGTGTAGGAGGACTGCAGTGAGGAGTTTGCTTCACAAAGAGCCCATGGTGCATTTGCTCTCCTCTGAACCCCAGCAGCCAGTCCTCACACCTCACACTTATCTGTATTTCTACACATCTGTTTCTCTCTACACATCTGTACAAAGGGAACCCAGTCGTACATAAGGATTGCGTTGAAGAGTTGCACAATCTGTAAAAATATGCGACAGTGTAAACCAGGCATCGCAACTCCCTCACCAAACGCTGAATGAATGATTGAAGTCCGTCTTTTTTCCGTTAAAAAGTCTGTAAATCTCCAGAAGATGTGTTTAGACATGACAGTGATGTTGAGCATTCCAGCCGGTCTATGTGGTCAGTGACCTCTAAGGAAGGGAAGCCCAGAGGACAGGAGGTCAGAGGTCATCTTTATCTTTCGAAGAAATGTTCTGCACAGAGCCCTCTGTGCAGCATCACCAGTTTCATGTGATTGACAGAACCAGGGGGGAGTGGAGAACACGGAGGGGGGGGGGGGGGGGCACGTTGCCGTGACCGCAACGCATTCAGCAGGAATATTTTCAATAAATATTTCAAAACTTTTTGGGGAAAATATTTTTTCAAGCTTTCAAAACCTTTTCTTAAATATTTCACACACACAATGAAAAGGAGAGGAGGAGAGAGGAGAACGAGCCTGGCTTGAAAATGTAATAAGTTGAAGTACAGATATTTGTGTAAATAATGCAAAGTCAAAAGTTGTCTAAAAAATAAATAGTGAAGTAAAGTACTGATCCCAGAAACATCTACTACTTGTCATCTCTGGACAGCAGACACTCAAACTCAGACAGGATGAGGTGTTTTCCTCCCCTGCTGCCATGGAGTGGAGAGAGAGCAAAAACTAGATGCTACAATCGAGTACAGTCGAGCTGGCGGGATGATGAGGGTGTGTGAGTGTGTGTGTGTGGGGGAGGAGGGGGTCGAGAGCTGTCACCACCTCACAACACAGGAAGTTCACAGTCCCGGGGTTGTCATAGACACACATCGCCGAGGGAGACGAGGGTGAAGGAGAATCCATCTCGGCGTCCGCTGAGCGCTAACCCAGATGCTACGTCCAGCTGCTCCTCTTCCAGCATCATCCCCTCCAGCACTCATCCTCCAGGAACAAGGGCCCCGCCCCGGCCGAGGATGATGCGGCGGGGGGAGAAGGAGTGGGGCGGGGGCGCTAAGATGATCTCCAAGAGAACCATACCCCCCCTCCCAGACCCCCTACAGGGGGGCAGGAAGACCGGGCTTTTGGGCTGGGGCTGTTTCTTACCCACGCTGCATGTTGATATATGTCAGTGCTTTGGGTTAACAAGGATGTTTCCTGCCAGCTTCCTGGAATAACCTCCACTGATAGCTTGGCTGAGAGATCTATGAACATTCCTTAAAGCGCGGGAGCGGAGAAGCAGGCGGAGAAGCGAGGCCTACAGAGACGACATGCTCTCTCTGCTGGGGGCTCATGCTCCTGTGCTCGTACAAAGGCATGAGACTTGAACTTGAACTCTTGTGAGTGGGTAGAGGCAGTCAGGAGAGCCGAGGCAGAGAGAAAGAGAGAGGCTGGGAGACAGAGGCAAAGTTACAGAGGCAAAGTTAGAGAGTCAGAGAGATAGAGACAGAGAGAGAGACAGAGACTGGGAGAGACAGAGAGACAGAGAGTCAGAGTGTCAGAGAGACAGAGACTCAGAGACAGAGAGACAGAGACTGCGAGAGACTGGGAGAGACAGACTCAGAGAGTCAGAGTTTAGTGAGGGTGAGTGAGGAGCTCCGTACCTGGAAAGGTGTCTCGAAGCCCTCCAGGATGCCCCCCAGCAGCAGCAGCCCGTCGGGGGTGAGGTCCATGCCCCCGTACCCCCAGCCCACCTCCTCCACCAGGGCGCAGTCCACATACAGAGCCAGGCCACGGGCTGCCACGCTCAGCCCCACGCTGTGCCACGCCCCGTCCGACAGCCCACCCACCGGGAACCTGGGAGATGCAGATACGTCATCACAAAGTCATCTTGTCATCACGACGCCATCACAACATCATCGCAAAGTCATCGACAAATCATGACATCGTCACAACGTTATCACATACCCTCACCAACATCCTCCCCCCCTCCTCCACACACACACGCACACACACACGCACACACGCACACACACACGCACACACACGCACACACGCACGCACACACGCACACACACACGCACACACACACACACACACACACGCAGGCAGGCAGACTGACTCGTAGTGGCGCTGCTGGGTGCCTATGAAGGTGAGGGTGTAGGGACTGAAGCGGATCTGCAGCAGGATGTGGCTCTCTGGGCTGACCAGCGTCATCACACTGCACTCGTCTGTCTGGGAGCTCCGGAACTGAAGCAGCAGGCTGAACTCATCTGCAAACCTGCGCACACACACACACATGTATACACACACACACATGTATACACACGCACGTACACAGAGTGGGCCACAGTTTCATAAACATATGTTTAGTTATTCTCATGGAAACCACCAAAAGTGGACTGTACTTTGTGATATATGACAATTCAGTGTAAAATACTTCGTGCACACTGAGTACAGGAAAACAGAACATAAATATACAGTAAAGAAGTTGAAAAACTTGTGTTAAGCTAACGTGGGTTAGGTCTGTCAAACATGACATGCCATGTGAGTCAAAGCAGATTGAGACGTAAGATAGGGTCTAACTTTGCGTGTCTGAGAATGTGTGTGTGTGTGTGCTCATGTTACCCATCGGTGAAGAGCTGGCGTAGTGGCAGTGCCAGGGTGGAGTACTGCCCCACCTGCAGAACCACGCACCTGCGTCCCTCCACAGTCATGGACGCGTTGCTGCTGTTGCTCACCTGCAGCGACAGCTTGTGCAGAATGTTCACCTCCTCTGTGGAGAGACAGGTGGACGTTTACCGGCCATGGCTGCACCCCGACCGCAAAACAAACATTCCCCCAACAGCGATGCGTGCTGTGCTGGCGTACAGACATGAGGGATGTCCTGACGTCGTTCTCTGGTAAATCAAGTGGAATGCAGAAACAGCTGGAGAAAATGCAACGCTGGCACTAATTATTGCGCTGTTCTGTATTCGAATGTTACACGGTCAGTAAACGGAACATTTGATGGCTGGTGCATGGCGACGATCAGAAAATGGACCGTTTAATTTTTGGGCGCTAGAGGACTTAAAACAAACACAAGCCATTGAAAACCGTGCGCTCGCGTCCAATAGTGCCCTCCATTGTTTTTGCTTTCGTTCGTGAGCTCATTTCCTTTCTGCAGATGCGGGGGTACAGGAGGTCCTTTATATTTACGTAGCGCCGAGGGTAAGTGAAATTCGTCATGCCCTGCTGTGAACGAGGGCACTGTTGATAACAAACCACTCCTAGGGATCATGAATACAACGATTGATCAATGAGCAGGAAAAAGCCGGCACTGAGAGAAGGTCATTAGTGCGTATTGATCGTGCTCTGGCACGTTTATGACCTGAGGTCATTTTAAGGCCTTGTGGGAATTTCACTGTTCAAGAGGTGGGGTCAAAACCTGTCAGCTAAAAGGCCTGTGTTCTGAAATGTCAGACAATAAAAGCTTCCAGAAATCTCAGCGCTCAGCACGACAGGGTACTCACTGCTAAACACAGCCAGACGAAGGCTAGGATTGTAATGGCAGCACTTAAACATGGACTTCAATGATTTAACCCAAGTGAACATGTTTCAGACTGCCTTGGGGATATTTCCATGGAAGCTGTAATGCTCCTAAAGATTAAACGCCCTCCTTCCAATCCTCCTACCCAGAGTAGGACCTGAGGCTAATCTGTTCTTACCTTCTGAGGCACATTCTATAAGCGTGGTGTGCACTCTACTAAAAATATATAGTTCTAACAGAACAGACCAACTCATTGTTCCATATCTTATATGACAGGATGTTTCAACGTTATAGTTACTGTATAGGGGTTTTGCACTATACTGTAGGTTGATATCATCCACCATCTCCATCCTCCACCTTCCTTTTCTCCCTTCAGTCTGTCCATGTCTGTCAGCCCCTTTAGAGACACACACAGCAGGCTCTCTGCTCTCCCTTACAGCCTGGGTAAGATCCATCATGATCGGCTACTGTAGCGCAATATGGTCACACGCTGCTGCCCTCTAAAACAGCACCCAGAGACCATATCCGGTGTCCCATTCGGCATTCCAACATTCTCTGCTTTCCAGGGTTCCGCAAAGAGAGGGAGATTTACGCGCTGGTCGCAGAATCAAATAATAAAAGAATCAGCGAAGCCGTTGGTTTGAGTAGTGACTTAAGTTTGCAACTCTATCTTTTCAGGCAAGTCAAGGGTCAAATCGGTCTGAAATAAATGATACGCCTTCTCTGCTTGAATCAGTCCTGTCTTCCTTTGAAACGTGGTTAGTGTAGGCAAGGGATGGAGAACACTTGTGCGACAGTAAGTCAGTCAGCATGTGGTGATGCCATCATTTTAGATTACAGTAAAGTTATGAGTTCACGTCTGATGGAAACGACTTTAACCCGACCAATCTTTCCGATGCTAATCTCACAATCGCTATCCGTTCCGGATTTACGATTAGACATCTCTCGCTTGATGGTGTAACACGATCATGATGGAAAATAGGCACTTAAATGGCCTAACCTCAGGCATGTTTTAATAAGTGTGAACAATCACATATATATTATGTCAAACACCCCTGTTCTGCCCGTATTGCACAGCCAGTTCAACTCACACAGGAGGGAGCGAAGAGGCATTCGTTAGCATAACCTTCTGCCTTGGGTGCACAACGAGGTCGATATGTGCCATTTTCATAAACAAACACTCTTTCAGTCTCTACCGCTGATTCTCAGACTGACCACACTTCGCTCAACAGCGGTGAATTGGCTATTTGCACACGACAGTGATGTCTAGAACTTCCGGTGAAGTGACTTTCAATAACCAGAACAGGTTGTTAACCCTAGCTATTGCTCTCTTAACCCTACACTCAGATGGTGCGAGCAAGCTGACGATCAGATAATTGAGTGTATTATAATGTAGCTAAGGTTATGCAATATGGGAAAGTAATACTCTCAGTTTACATGCTTGCAACAAAATTGCTTAGAAATACATGTTACATTACATTATCCATAGGGAACAAATATGAAAGACCAATTATTTATCTGTTAACATTAACGACCAGCAAGCAAGCTGACAATCAGATAATTGAGTACATTATAATGTAGCAAAAAATTGTTAGCTAGCTAGCTTAGCTATGGCATTAGTAAGCTAGCTAGCTAGCTCTAGCTACTTTTACAGTTTGAGTTAGCTAGCTCTAAACCTTACCGTGGTAGGTCTAATTGTCGATGTATCTCAAAAACTTATAGATTTCCCTCTTGCTTGAAAGGCAGCACCATAGAATCCTATGTACATCGTTATTTGTCATTTTGGGAAGATCATGGACAAGCTCCTGTAAAAAGTGTGAGAGATTTAATGTAGCTGCTAGTTACCGGACGTTGTCGTACTAGCTTACGCATTATGCGGAAGTGATGCGTGTATCAGTTTACATGCTAGCGTCAACTCAAACGAAATTTTATTTCAATGGCACTTTTTTAAAGCACTGTCTGTGTACAAGCAAGGAGTTCACAGACACCGACAGATCAACACTTATAACCAACCTAAAACCCTCCGAAAATACAAGAAAACGCAACAAAAAAATTGACGAAATTCTAGAGGGGGGCAATTCAATGAGATCGACAGCCGCTAAATTAATCCTGGCCGCCGGCAGTGACATCATGCCCAGCGCCAGACATATCCTCTTTATGTGGATGAGAAAACCCGTCCCAGACGAGAGAATTCCTCACAGACAACTCATGTCTGTGGCCATCTGTTCTCCACTCAAAGTCTCACACCACCACTCACACTGTGTGGTGTGTTTTTGACGTTTTCTGTCTTCAGAAAAACAGAAATAAAGTCATTATTGTGTAATTTAGGAGGTTTGTAATCAGCTCGGTGACATTAACCATATTGGGTTACAGAGAGATGCAACTCCCATCTCATCAGTAACCGGTGATAGAAACATTATGAAAACCAGACTCTCGTTACAAATTATTCGAATTCTCAACCGACAGTGTATCGTTTCCGCAGCAAAGGTAGCAGGAGAACGTTCTTACACACTTAAACTTCCCAAAGACCAACAGCATTTATGATTTAAAATAAAAAACTTTCCGTGCCCTGAAGGGGAAAACGCAGTGTTTCATGTGTTCCTGCCACACCAGTCTCAAACGACTGGACCATCGCTGGGACGGCGAGGGGCCGGCTAGCCACGCGTGCGCTGCTCGCTGCTAATGAAGGTGAACCACATAGACACAGCTGTTACTGGCTTCCTGCTAATGAAGGTGATCCTGATAGAGCTGGCGACGAGTCAGCAAAAATAAAAGGTGTTGGATGGGAGAAGGCGGGGTGTGGGATTGAAAGAGTGAAAGACAAAGAGAGAGGCATGTGTACTACACATACATTGTACACACATGCTGTACATAGCCTATACTATGCATTCATACAGTACATGAATACATACATACTGTACATACATAAACTATACATACTGTACTGTACATACATTCACAGCACATATAAATACATACATACTGTAGCAGATATATATACTATTCATACTGACAGTGCATCCATACATATATACACGCACATGTACATCCATTCATATAGAAAGTGACAGAGCAGAGATGGATGGATGGATGGTGGAGCGATGAATGAATGGATGGACAGACAGAGGAAGATAGAGGCGGGTGTGTGAGGCAGCACAGGGCAGAGTGATGGAGAGACGAGGCAGAGGGAGAGAGAGGCGGGTGTGTGTGTGAGGCAGCACAGAGCAGTGATGGAGAGATGAGGCAGAGGAGGAGAGAGGCGGGTGTGTGTGTGAGGCAGCACAGGGCAGAGTGATGAAGAGGCAGAGGAAGAGAGAGGCAGGTGTGTGTGTGAGACAGCACAGGGCAGAGTGATGGAGAGGCGAGGCAGAGGAAGAGAGAGGCGGGTGTGTGTGTGAGGCAGCACAGGACAGAGTGATGGAGAGGCGAGGCAGAGGAAGAGAGGCGGGTGTGTGTGTGAGGCAGCACAGGGCAGAGTGATGGAGAGGCGAGGCAGAGGAAGAGAGGCGGGTGTGTGTGTGAGGCAGCACAGGGCAGAGTGATGGAGAGGTGAGGCAGAGAAAGAGAGAGGCAGGTGTGTGTGTGAGGCAACACAGGGCAGAGTGATGGAGAGGCGAGGCAGAGGGAGAGAGAGGCGGGTGTGTGTGTGTGTGAGGCAGCACAGAGCAGTGATGGAGAGATGAGGCAGAGGAAGAGAGAGGCGGGTGTGTGTGTGAAGCAGCACAGGACAGAGTGATGAAGAGGCGAGGCAGAGGGAGAGAGGCAGGTGTGTGTGTGAGGCAGCACAGGGCAGAGTGATGGAGAGGCGAGGCAGGGAGACAGGAAGCAGCTGTAGAACATCATCTGGGCTCCAATCGCTGCCAAACGTCCCCTCCCTCACTTTCTACTAGGATCCATTCTGCTAGTCCCCCTCCGTAAATCTGTCGGATACCCTTCTGACGGGGGAATGATTCACCATAGGTCACCTTGACGATGACCTTTACTCCGCTGGTCACGCGAGGAACATGCAGTTCTGTATCTCAGCAGAAGCACTTCTTGTTGTCAGTACCTTTCACGTCTCTCTTTGTCATGTGAAATATATGTTTTCATTTAACCCTTGTGTTATCTTCGGGTCATTCTGACCCATCAGTCATTGTGACCCACCGTCGTATTGCGACAACTTTACCGCATACAAAAACAAAGTGAAGCATTTTCTTTTAACCGTTGGGCTGTCTCAGACCCCCCACATTGCAAAGGTTAAAAGAAAATTATTTTTATTTGTTTTTGTATGGGGTAAAATTGGGTAAACACAACGATGATTCGTTATGAACCTTTGGGTCACGTGACCCGAAGGCAGCACAAGGGTTAAGGGATGCTTTTATCTAATGCGATGTACTGGGGGGATTTGAATCTGCGATTTCTTGATCTGAAGTCGGATGCTCTAACCTGTCGAGCTCAAGCTATAGCCGTCGCTTCGTGGTTCAGTGTTTCGCCATTACATTCTTCCACTCGACCGTACGTAAATGACGGAAGATTCTAGTTGACAGAACTGCTTAACGCCTACAGGCTCTGAATAGTGTGTGGATTTACTGTATTTTCCTTTCTTGCGTTGTGTCAAGGGTTGTATATATATAAATTCCAGGCGTTGATGGCTGTGAGTCTTATCAGTAAGTCAAAGTGACAAGGCATGCTAATGTTCAAGGAAACCTTTTTTTTTGGGGGGGGGGGGGGGGGGGATTCTTATGGATTCTCAGAAACATGGAGGACCATGCAGAATCATCGACTCCACCCCACCAACGCCCAACACCCGCTCGCTCCCCTTCCCAGGGTTGTCGAAGGGCCGTTCCTCTGTGGAGGACCTGGAGTCTGGCCTGGCCTGGCCTGGATTGATGTGCTGTGATAGCAGCAAGGCAGGCTGTCTGAACAGCTCAATATGGGATCAGGAGAGGATTCAGAGAGGCTGGGGTCAGGAGAGCTGCAGACAGCTCATCGTCGTCAGGGAGACTTCGGGGGATGGACCGGGCCTCTGGGGAGGAGTGTGTGTGTGTGTGTGGGGGGGGGGGGGGGCAGGGGGAAGAGGGGGTATTAGGGGTATGTCCATCTTGAGACCATGTGCTGACTGTTCATAACTGTAGGCCGACTCGGAAAGCTGAATGTAACCAAACACAGTCCCCCACCGTAAATTGCTGGAGAAAATCTGTTTTCATCCGCCTGGGTTATGCATGTTATTCTTTTGGATTAGAGCCATTGTGCCAGACACGAGTCAGCGCGTTGAGCACGTACTGTACCACACACTGACTGTGCTGTACCCTCCAGACCACTGCTCTCACAACCAGGGCATCCAGCATAAACCTGACCAGCCTTTACAGACTGGCGCTAATCGTGTTTTAAGGTTTGAATAATTTGAAACACTCAATTATCCGTGTTGAGAGAAGCTATGTAGTCAATACAAACGTGGTAAAAACATTCCACAACAAGATTTTGTATTGTTTATGGAAAGCTGTGTAGAGTTGTATAAAGTGATTTAGAATTTTGTAGAATTGTGTAGAGTTGTGTAGAGAGAGTTGTGTAGTGCTGTGTAGAGAGCTGTGTAGTGCTGTGTAGAGAGTTGTGTAGTGCTGTGTAAGCAGTTGAATTCATGCCGTTGCGTCATGTCATCACCAGTGTGAAACCTCAAACACGTAGACTCATTCCAGAAGCGTGATACTGAGCAGCGTGAATATGAACCCGGGCTCTCTGGAACGTCTTTGTTTTGGACGTGCGGTTCTGGCCCAGAGACCGGACGACACTGGAGGAGACTCAGGGAAAAGCCACACAAACCACTGTGGTCCTGAGCCATAAACCACTGTGGTCCTGAGCCATAAATCCCAGCTCATCGGCCTGACTTCAACCTGTCCTCCCCCTCTGCCTGGCTCACACATCACAGGAGCGTTTGCAGTAAGAAGCTTAGCGATGCTAAGTAGGCTAGACTGTTCCTCAAGGTACCGGACCCAGCTGGACCATGAGCCCTCACTCAGAGACTGGAATGTGTCTGGATGTAGAGGCAGCGTACCCCAACTCTTACCCCACTCTTACCCCAACTCTTACCCCACTCTTACCCCACTCTTACCCCACTCTTACTCCACTCTTACCCCACTCTTACCCCACTCTTACCCCACTCTTACCCCACTCTTACCCCACTCTTACCCCACTCTTACCCCACTTTTACTCCACTCTTACCCCACTCTTACCCCACTCTTACCCCACTCTTACCCCACTCTTACCCCACTTTTACTCCACTCTTACCCCACTCTTACCCCACTCTTACCCCACTCTTATATTTACATTTAGTCATTTAGCAGATGCTCTTATCCAGAGCGACTTACTGTAAGTACAGGGACATTTCCCCGTGGCAAGTAGGGTAAAGTGCCTTGCCCAAGGACACAACGTCATTTTGCATGACCGGGAATCGAACTGGTAACCTTCCGATTAATAGCCCGATTCCCTCACTCTTACCCCAGTCTTACCCCAGTCTCACCCCACTCTCACCCCAGTCTTACCCTCAGTCTGTGACCTGGGTAAAGGTCATGGGGAGTGGCTCCCTGAACACTCCGGTTTTACCTGCTGACTACAGCCCTGTCCTTGTCCTTCTAATGAGAAAACATAATTTTCCAACACAACCTGTCTGACTGTCCTCGATGACACCGGCTTTCAGATGACTTCCGACATCTGTAACTGCCGACACACGAGGAAAACAGTCTCTTCTAGGGCGATTCAGAACACAGGTGCTCATCACCCGAAGCACGAAGCAGTTTCGCGTAGACGGAGGTATTCCCCAGTGAGCCAGTGGTTGGCAGTGGTGGTTACCACAGAGGAAGCTATTAGCCATTAGCCCCAGGTCTTAAGCTAACTCTGCAGCCCCCTGGCAGCCCCCTGGCCTGGCGCTGTGGTCTGGGCCACCTCCAAGCTCCCTCATCAGGGAATCAGTCCGCCGTGCTGGACGGCTTGGGGATCACATTACCGTAATGGGCCTGGATGGGCTAGCGGATACCAAAATTACTCTGGTCCAATTACTGTGCAGCCAGGGCAGGGGAGGGAGCACTAATAGGGAGATGATTAAAGACTTCCCCCCCTGCCTCAGTGGAACAGAGAATGTCTGGAGAGATAAATGGAGAGTTGGAGGAAGATAGAGAGGAGGAAGGGAGAGGAAGAAGGAGGAAAAGAGAGGAAGAGGGAGGAAGAGTTGTCATGTTTCTACAGCTCATTCTCCCGACCATGACCCACAGAGACCAGGGAATTTTTTAAGAGGTACGACTGCAGTTGAGATACGACTCTGAGCAAACATCCAAATGTACAGTACGATACAGGCCGCAAACAGCCAGGACCCATGCTAGTGTTGCTTGCTAGGGACAAGTATAAATAGAGCATAACTGAAAAGATTTCAGATCTTTTTCAGACAGATAAAACCTCCTATGGTGACATCTGTCTCGTTAAGCGTCACCGCATCTACGGAGGGCCCGAGCTGAGGGCCCGAGCTGGGCCTGATGGATATCCCAGCAGTTCTGCAAAACCTCCCAGCTCGGACGCAGCAGGCTCGTATAGAACCAAGCATACAGGCTCGTGGCTTGGCAGAACAAGAGAGATCCGGCCTCTGCCTTGCAACCCCCTCCCCCACCTCCCCCACCTCCCCACCTCCCCCACCTCCCCATCCTGCCTCCCCTTTTCCCACCCCTCTCTCCCACCCTCTCCCTCTCCCCCTATTCCATCTCCTCCCCCCCACCTCCCTACGCCCTCTCCCCCTCTCCTACCCCCCCCACACACACTCTCTGCCCCTATTCCATCCCCTCCCCGCACCTCCCCATCCTGCCTCCCCTTTTCCCACCCCTCTCTCCCACCCTCTCCCCCTCTCCTACCCCCCCACTCTCTCCCCCTATTCCATCCCCTCCTCTCCACCTCCCTACGCCCTCTCCCCTCTCCTACCCCCCCCCCACACACACACACTCTCTCCCCCTATTCCATCCCCTCCCTCACCTCCCCTCCCCCTCAACCCCCTTCCCGCCACTGTTTCCCTCATCTGGAAAAGCAGGAAGCGTGTGTGTCCTGGAGGGGTGAACTAACGGTGCCACAGGGGGCATGTTCTGAGGGCTGACGCTGAGCAGGACGCTGCCAGAGGCCGGGAGCGTGCAGCCTGATGAAGACAAGAGCTGTGAAGGTTCAGGAAAGAGCTGTGAAGGTTCAGGAAAGGCGCAGTAACGCAGTGAAGGATAACGTGTTGTTACAGCAACGCAGGGTTGTCTTATAAGGTGCCCTCGACCAGATCATCGGCCCACGATTATCCTCTGTCTTGTTGTCCTGTCTGAGCAAGTCTTATAAGCGAGGCACCGGACTCTGTATTCGTTCCCTATTTAATGGCCAATTAGCCTTGCCAGACTACTTCCCCTGTGTATTCAGAGAGAGCCTGGTCTTATCCACAGGGCTTACACACACACACACACAGCTAGGGAAGGAGTTGGGGGAAACCCACAGGACATCCTGTGCATGTTAAACCCTTGTTTAACTCTCTCTTAATTGTGGGTATAATCCCCTCAGAGATGGCTGAGGAACACTGAAACCACTCACTAGGAAAGCACCTTAGAAAATGTGTCTGCTGGAGGGGGGGTTAGAATCGGATTCGATAAATTTGCCCGCCTCGAACACAGTGCATGGCCCTGTACGAGGCTTCCCGCTCTGCTAACCCCGGCACAGCAAGTTCCCCAGTCGCAGGTTTGGGCATTAACTCTGAAGGAAACATAAATAGACGCACTGAAATACGTCTCTTTTTGAAAGGGCAGGAGCTAGATCTAATGTTACCACTATTGGAATGATTCGTGAGGTGGGTTTCCACGGGGCGAGTAACATTCACATCATCAGTCATTAGCGTCTGCTAAATGACTAAATGTAAATGTAGATCGTCCCGATGAAGCAAAAACATTGATCTGTCTCACCAGGTCACCAGGAAATCAGTGACCTATCACTGATTGAGCAGGGGGTCGCTGTTCTAATGACTTTCCGTACTATACAGCAAAGGTTAGAGCCCTAACCCCAACCCTAACATTAGCTGTGGTAAAACAAACTGCCTTCTTTCAGTTCATCTCTTAACGTCCTGACTTTCCCTGAAGATGGAAAATGACTGTTCTTGTGGATTAGCCAAAACTCTCAGCACTGGGGCACTGAAGGACAATGAAGGAGTTTCTTCAGACAATCTTCCTGGAGCGAGAGAGGATGTCTGGGGCTCAGCCAGTCTCCACTCGCCCGAGTCTGCCTCGGAAAGCCAGCTCTTAAGGACCTTCATCTGAAGACAACAAGGGAAGTGGCTTCAGAAGGGAAAGTGGCTGGAGGCCAGATTGCCTACTGTTTACAGCTGTGCAGATTAGGATTGTTTGCACGGCTGTGAGTATCTTTCACCTGGGGGTTGGAGCAGGTCATCTCCACAATGCAGAGGTGTGTCGCTCCTGTCAACAGTTTGTCTTAATTTATCTGTTGAGAGTGAAGATCAGAGCGTAGGAGAAAGTAAGTAATTGAAACGGGTCAGCTGTAGGTCAAATTTTAAGCCTGGGTCAAAGCTGCAATGGCTTTGAGCTTTTAAAGTATTTGTTTGTCAAATAAGTAGTTGCTAGTCTTTTTCTTAGACAAAAGTGACAGCTCTCTTTCTTGCTGCTGAATTCAAACTGACAAAATTCAAAAGGCTGGCAAAGGTTAGCCAGAATCAGGAATCGTTTTCTTTCAAAGTAATTGATCACACACAGTAAAAAAAAAAAGAAAAAAGACTGGAACCTAAAGGCATTGACATTCCTAAAAACAAAACCCTTCCCGATATTCAAAGTTCAAAGTTGAGCAAAAGGTGAAGAACTTGAGACTCTGAAGAAGAACATTGACATGAGCTTCAGCAGTGGTGTAGACAGCGTCGAGGCAGAAGCAGCAGAGGTGAGGGCAGCACAAGTCAAGCCGTCAGAAGGACATTCCAGAACATCCATCTAAACGTTGTTCCATCCTGCAGAATCTTCCCATCCGCAACCTGACCCCTAGGTCACACAGGATCACTGCTTTATGGCTGGAAAAGGCTTCTGAAGGAAAGGTTAATTTGATTAAAGCTTGACAATCCATGACGCATTCCCTGAACTGTGAGTTCCTGTATCTACCACTGCTTTACCAATTAGGGTGAGAGAGATCACATGAAGTTGCCAAAGGGTGATCCATTTCCCATTCATGCCTACATTTACTCATTTAGTGGAAGCTGTTTGTCCAAAGCGATGTACTGTAATCAAAATGCATGGAGTAAAGATTAGGAGATAGTGAACAAGGGAGAGTGCACAGATCCAACAGGATTCCAGTGGGTTGTGCCATGCTTGTTATAGGACAGAGAGAGCAACAACATCATGACATCTCAAAATCAAAGATCCCTGTTTTGTAAAGCCGAAAACAGAACAAAACAACTGCAGAACCCTAACCACCGTGCCCCCTAACCCCCGTGCCCCCTAACCCCCGTGCCCCCTAACCCCCGTGCCCCCTAACCACCGTGCCCCCGTGCCCCCTAACCACCGTGCCCCCGTGCCCCCTAACCCCCGTGCCCCCTAACCACCGTGCCCCCGTGCCCCCTAACCCCCGTGCCCCCTAACCACCGTGCCCCCGTGCCCCCTAACCCCCGTGCCCCCTAACCCCCGTGCCCCCTAACCCCCGTGCCCCCTAACCACCGTGCCCCCGTGCCCCTAGAGGGGGCACCTGGTGTTTTCACAGATGTTAACGTGTCGCTCGGGGGGCCGTCAAAGGTGGTTCGCCAGGTTGAGACCGTACCGTACGGACTGGGGCCCTGGGTTCGAATCCGGTCTCTCTCCCCCATATGTTCCCTGTCTCTCTGTGACTTTTCTCTGTCCGAAAAGGACATATATACCCCAAACATGGTGTGCTTCAGTTACCACAGAGAAGCCACACTTCAGCTGGGCCATCTCCATTCCTGTCCCTCTCTCCTCCTCTGTCCCAGCCAGACAGACAACACTTGGTTGGAACATTAGTGGGGACAAACCATTTTTACATTTAGTCATTTAGCAGACGCTCTTATCCAGAGCGACTTACAGTAAGTACAGGGACATTCCCCCTGAGGCAAGTAGGGTGAAGTGCCTTGCCCAGGGACACAACGTCATTTGGCACGGCCAGGAATCGAACCAGCGACCTTCTGATTACTAGCCCGATTCTTTAACCTCTCAGCCACCTGACTCCCCCACTTTTACCCCCCTAAGTGCAAACACTGCCCCTGTTCTGCCATGGATTATTGGTGGGGACAGTTCATGATGACATCCACCACCGACCCTACGTCAGACTACCAAGCTGGGACGGCCCTCTCTATCTGGAGCCGTGGGGTCTACAGACCGGCCCAGAGTCGGGCTCTGGGTCAGGCACAGGGAACATACCTGGCCTCCACTAGCAGACTTAAACCCAAACAGAAATGTCATCCATTCATTCTAATCAAAGTATTTGGAAAGTATATTTGCTGTACGTGTGTATTTTTTTCCTTTTTCTTTGTTAGGACTACAGCCATGCAGGTTGGTATGAAGGGGTTATTTGCGACGACAGGCTTATTAACATCAGGTAATGGATGGATTACTTTCAGCCATCCTCTTTACAATCTACTTCTCCAAAGAACACAGAAACAGAGAAGAAGAAAAAAAATTGAAAAAAAGATTTAACGCGCCAACAGATGGTGCCGACTTGCTGCTGCATGTGTTTAATACACCACTTGGACAGAGAAAGAGGCAGAAAAGGAAGAGGGGAGGGTTGTAACCGGGTGTTTGACACGAGATGAGAAAAGCAGAGAGACTGGAGCGGCCCAGGAAGTTGATCTGCCAGGTAACAAAGAGTATAGAAGCACTCAATATAAGTTCTTTGCAGGTAATGAGGCTGTTCTGGAACACTGGAGGAGAAAACCCATGTGTTCTAGAATGGAGGAATGGAATCGCGTGAGTCACCACATCGCGGTACACCCACACCCATGAACAAAAAGTGTGATCAGTGTAATGAAACTAACCCTTCAAGGGAAAGAGGCTATTGTGTTACCTCAGCAAACAATCAGAGAGGCTAGTCAAATCAAACAAAGAAAATTTAAATCAGTAACTTTCCCAGTTTTACCAGCATACTGTTCAGGTATTTCTTCATTTTTTTTGACAAGCTTAATACAGAGGCAGGTTGTGGAATTCCAACAGTACATAAAATACGGTCAATATTATTGAACGGTCTTGTGTTTCACTCTCCTAATCTCCTATGATAAGACTGCTGTCTCTTGAGTTCTGAGTTTGAACACATGTGTATCCTGCACAGGTCAGATAACCTCTCAGGGAACAAGGCCTCAACATGTCTGCAGCAGCATTGCGACCTGCAAGGGCCTCCTAACCATTCTCCGTCCTGTTCAGGTCAGCGCTGCCACGCAGGGCACGGGGCGAAGGACTAAGACAACAGCACAAGTCAATGGACGAGGTTGTTTAAGTGCTTGTAAAAGCTCTTGTGAAAGACTTTTACAAGAGCGGCCCTGCTCTGGATGCTGGTGGAAGGCTGACCTGGGTGGGACGCTGCTTTGAATACCCTTCAGGGTCAGAGTAAACTCACGGCCACTGACAGACAGGGTGTACCTGCCCAGGGGAACACAACCGCCTAGCTGTTTGACAACATGCCTATCCATCACCCTAGTACCCACTATTACCTCCCGCTCCCCCCTTTCCTGACCCCCCCCCCCCCCACACACACACACACACACACACACACACAGTCAGCTCCACAGACATCATTTTCCATCAGCGTCCATACCTTAGGCTGCCGTCGTCGTACAGGCTTATTTTGAAACAGAAAGAGGGAAATATAGAGGGAATGGGAGAGAGAGAGAGATGGGGAGGGGGAGAGAGATATGGAGAGATATGGGGAGAGATAGGGAGAGGTGGGGAGAAAGATGGGGAGAGAAATGGGGAGAGATGGGGTAACAGCACTACCTCATCAAAACACTCCCAGACCTCTTCAGTGAAGGAGCCTTTGTCGCCGGCATTAATAAGCATGGGAGTTAACAAAGGTTGTGTCTTTACATGAGGTCATAGCTTATAAAGAGGACCCACAAGACAGTCATCAAAGGCGGAGGTAGATGATCACAGCCTGTAATGGTCTGGCCCAGGAGGTGACGATGAGCGCACAGCTGGTTGCCAGGTTAGACATGTTACACAGTGTACTGATGGTAAACTCACCCGAAGGAGAGTCTGTGCTAATCAACGGGTCAGTGCCAATGGATCAGGGCCAGTAGACCAGTAGACCAGTGATAACAGAGATTTTTGGACCAGGGCCAGTAGACCAGTGATAACAGAGATGTTTGGACCAGGGCCAGTATACCAGTGATAACAGAGATGTTTGGACCAGGGCCAGTAGACCTGTGATAACAGAGATGTTTGGAGCTAAAAAAAATCAGACAACATGACTTTACCAGAGCTCCAGCAAAACAAGCAAAGTATCTCACTGATGCAGTTTATCACTTTCTACCTCCTCACAGAACTGTGTAACAAACACACACAGACCCACCAACAACCACCACATGCGTGGCACAGGAGGAACAAAACTTGTAAAAATTCCTTGTTGAAGGGCTGTTTTTATTAAAATGACACAGTTCTGGTCTCAGCTCATGAAAAAAGACGGACCGAACCCCAAAACCCCACCCACCCCCACAAGCAAAACACCCCCAAGGCGTTTAACAAGACTTTAGCTGGCCGTTCTGCTAAACAATGCATTTTACCGCGTCTTTGCCGCCAGTATACGTAACGCGCGGAGCCGAGAAGGGGCACATCAAGAACACATCAATCAACAAAAAGTAAACAAAAGCTTAACAGGGTTAACGTGTCCTGGCGGAGGCTTCGCCGTTGGAATTTCGGAGCAAGGACACGGTTCACGTGAGAAAACAAAAAAAGAAACCGGAGGAACAAAAAAAGCAGCTAAAACAACTAAAATCCGAGCTCATGTCGTTCCCTCTGGCGGTGCCCAACACGAGATCTGTATGGGTTCACTCGTCATTACATGGTGCTCACCTCAAGGTCTTTCATCAATCACGCTCGGTCTAACTCAATAAAGATAAGTATCAGCACATGTATATCAACGTTCAAGACATTTACGAACATGTCAAGAGCCATTCTTTCTAACTTGGCGGCAAGCTTGCGGGTCAAATGTTTATTTTGGCGACCAGGCTACTAAAAAGCTGGCAAGGCACAGCTTCAAATAAGAAATGATGTCAGCAGAGGAATAACTCAAATGTCACTGGAACCTCCAATTAATTCAGGATCAGAACTTCTGAACTATCAATGTATCCCACAAACACTTCTTTCAGATCCAGTAGATTCATATATTGATGGAATGCAGATAACCAGTTTTTTAATTAGTGGTTTGAAATAGTATGAGATACAGTCACCTGATTCCACCTGTAGACTCACTTACATGATCTCATGGTCCAAGTAGAGAGAAAATAAAAACAATGTTCGACCTTAATGGGGCTGAGGAGAGAGATCTGTTTATTTTCCTATTTGGCTTTTAGGGATGATGTCACACAAGGGTCATTGAGAAGGCAGGTGGTCAGCATGCCACGGCTAAACAAGCTTCAGTCTGTGTTTGAGGTCACAACATGCATGTATGAGAGAGAGACTAAGGTCATGTCCACGCGGGTATGAGAGTGTGTGAGCGAGAAATATTTGGGTTGTGTGTGTGTGTGTGTCTGGGTGTGTGTCAAACTATAGCGTGAAACAACATCGCATCATCTGGCATGTATTTTGCGGAACACAAGCAGCCAGTCAGACGCGTCACAGCTGTGCAGCTCACATCAGGCACCTGGCTCCCACCTTCACTTTTTTTTTACTGCGAATTACAAATATCATGGTAGTTTAATGGCTTCCCAGAGGGTAGAACGTAGCCAAGTGAATTCAGCGTCTGCTATTAGACACCAATCTGTAGCAGGCTTGGGTTGGCCTTACTGGAGCACCTCACTCCAAACTCAAACCAAGTGTTTTTCTTGGACACCTGGTCTCCGCCTTGTTGCCTGCCAGGGCAAAGACAGGACACGACAGCTTTTAACAGGAGCCATGTTTATTTATTCTATTTAACTTTTATTTTTTATTTATTTATTCCCAAATTAGTGCACTTCTGCAACAGCCAAATTCATTGGGAGCAAAAACAAGTGGGAAGCGCAGAAAAAAAGAAAAAAGATGTATATATTTGTGAGCAAAACAAGAATGTCAATACATCCTATGTGAGAGACCGTCCAACAAAGGAACAAAGAAAGCAGACAAAGATCTGCCCCGGAGGATATCACCTGGGTTGCCAGGTGCGCTCCCCCTATCCCTCCTTTTTTCACGGGATTGTCACTGAGTTATGGGTTTGGTTGCCATCACACTGTTTGGATCAACGAGATGTGGTGTTAAATCAAGTCACATTTACTTCTATTGCACATTTAAAAACAACCAAAGTTGACTAACATGCTGTACAATAACTTAACTTAATAAAAAATGTATTATTAAAAGATTTAACATACCACAAAAGGACTCACACACTGAACAACAGGGAATTGCTGCACTAAAGTGTGTTGCATTAAGGTAGGCCCAGAATCGGCAGGTGTTCAACATTTATCAGCTGCGAAGGAACTTACAACTACAATACAGGGGATGAATGGCCATAATTAAAACGTGTCAACACTTCCATCACAGCATAGCAAAGACAACACAAGCTGCAGACTAATGCCAGATCACCCCTCACCACATAGCTTTAGGTTACGGCCTGGCATGTGTTTTGTGGGCTGCGCATATAGCTGTTAGAGAATGTAGCTAAAAAACAATCATTCAATTAAATGCGTGCTCTTGTGCCAACTGAGAGAAACCCTACTGTTTCAAATCGCTCGGTGACGGAGGCGGTCCAAACGGCGGAACAGATGGAATAAAGACACGACCAACACGCGGTGAGGTAACCCCGATACACTCCAGTCCGTCTATAACACCGAACACCTGATGGAATGGCATGTCTGCCGTAGACCATTACACCCGCGCCGTCTATACGCACCTGGTTTCAGTTTTCACGAAGGGGAATAAGAGCCCAGGCTAAGACCAACATGTGGTTTGGACCTATCGGCCCACTGCTGGTTCTGTTCATTCAGGGTTGACCTCAGTCTGAGAACACGCCCTGAACCGGCACCGTTGCCCCAGTGTTTTGAGGTGCGTGCTACACCCCGCGAGCCTCCGCACAGCTCAGCTGGCTGATTCGCTCCAGATACATGCGAGGCTAATGTTGAGATTCAGATCCTGTTTCATTGGCAGCAGATGCTCTGTTATGGATCTGGCGATGTATCGGCGATGACATCATGAACTGGATCCGCAGGCAGGGTATCTTTGATATTCTTTAAAACCGGGACCTCTCCTTTGATCTGATTGGCCGGGACGACAAGAGTTGAGCCGGCATGCAAAACTAGATGGGAAGGGAAGATTTCTTTAAAACGGACAGTCTGTCCCATACATGCTCCTCATCCCAAACGTATGTGCTAAACATTATACCACCATGATTAAAAGTGACGGGGAGGATGAAGTTGTGCAACTGCTGGCATTGATAAGCAGTCGAACATTCAGGTATAAAAACATTGGAATGACTGTACACACAACCTCCGAGGCGCGCAAGGCCGTTGTAGGGCAGACACAGTGACACACAGTGATGTCATCGTCGCATACCGTGAACGACCGTTGGTCCCGGTCGCTTCTACCCCGGAGGAAAGCTTTGAAATAAACGTGTTCAGGTCCCTCCTCACCTAACCCCCGGTGGTGTAGGGCTGCCACACACCCATCAGCCCTACACCCTGCCACACACACCCATCAGCCCTACACCCTGCCACACACACCCATCAGCCCTACACCCCCCCCCCCCCCCCCATTCGTGAGGTTAAACCCACATTAGGTCATGCAGCTCAACTACAGCTTAGATCGTTTTAGGATTTTTATTTTTTTTATTGGGTGGGTTGTTCCTTTGCATCACCAGAACGAACAAAGCCCCAAGGTGATCTATTTTCTATTATAGGGCATAATAGCAATAAAATGTAAATAAGCGGGTACAGCCACCTCACCCAGAGCTTGATTACATGGCTGCCTAGGGAACTATTATCTTAACATTACATAATCACCGGTCTATTCGATGAAAATCTGCACTGTTTAAAGAAGGCTTTTACGCTCCGCCGTCCGCAACGACTCCAGGGACCCTTCTCAAAACACACAGTGAAAACATTCAGCAGCGAAAATGAAGCTGGATTCATTCAACACACGCTAAAATGTGTCTGTCACTGTAACGGTCTAATCCAGACGAGACGGTTCTTTCTTCGCCTAAAGACTCATCTGTGCCCCCCCTCAGGTCTGGGGATATAGTCCACAGAACTGACATCTGTGTGTCTACTGTACACAGCTGATAGCTGTGAGGAAATTGGATAAGATTGGGCTTTGAAAATAAATCCTGTTACACAATGGAGGCTGTGCTATTCTAACCACACCCCAAGTCACAGAGTAGACGAAATAGAATTGTCATCTTTCTTGTGCTCCTTCGTTTGTTGGTTAACTGTGTGATCAGAAACCATTCCGAAATGTTCCTCATAAAAATACTTAAAATCGCTCCAAAGTCACAATGACCGAATGCAGTTTGTAACGTGAAATATCACCATATTTGAATGGCCTAGTCTTGTAGCCTATTCCTTTTTATATATAGGCTACTTGTATAATGTATTCCTTCATTCAATTACTTATTTTCATTCATGTTATGGTAAAGTAGCCTACAACTGTGACCTTTATAATTCTATAATTTTTCTATTAAAAGAAGTGCGGGCAAACTAATTTCTCACATAATACATGATTATGGCACACAGGATCATCAGGTAAGGAGTTCAATTATGTCTCAGAAACCTTGGAAAGGGTCCAAAAATGTCAAAGTTTCGAAAACTACTTAACACTGTGAATGTTTGACACAATGTCTATCAGAAAATCAGCTGGAGTTAATTAACAAAATTCTTGCCAGGGAGTTTGGTACACACAGTAGTGCTGGAATACATGCGTGTGAGGAAACATATTTTTTTCTAAAGTAATTAGCCTATTATAGACGTTAATATTAACAATACTTTAAAGTCTAACTTCAGAGCGTGAAGAATAACTACAGCAGGCTGGTCGCCTGCTATTGAACTGAACCTGTATCGACTTCAAAACCTTTTACGATGCAACAGCGGCTCCACGAGGCAAATTGACATGATTAAACCTCTCGCTTTACAATGGAGAAATAGTGCTCCTAATTGACTCCTCACCAATTCGTTCCAAGCAGTGCTAAACGGATGCTAATACACGGTTGAGAGTGAAGTTTATTTTCCTCACAGGGGAAATAATTCCCATACAGCAAGAGAAGACTTCAGTCTTCCGTAGGTTAATGTTGTCTTACCTGAGGGCAGCGCCCCTGACCCCGACTCACCGCCGGAGTCCAGCGATCCAACGTCAAAAGAGGCAGCGCAGACGAACAGAAGCCCCAGGTGACAAACTGTCCATTTTAATGACCAGAAAAACATTTTCTCCACTTATAAGTCCTTAAAATATACAATAACTTTGAGGAATTTATCACTGGCGTATCCAAGGACTATAAGACGAGGCAGGAGCAACATCAAAATTCACAATGCATCTATTAGTTCAATAAAAGTTAAATTGAAGCCTCTTTCTCTCACAAAAAGTCCATCAAATGTTAAAGATATGCCATCTCCTTTCTCTGTAAATTGACAAATGCAAAGTGCAGGATAACAAGATGATCACTGGCCGCAGTTGTCCATCACAAGACTTGTCAACCTCCGCACCTTCTCTCATCCAGCACGCGGAACGTCAACTGCTCGCGCGCAAAATGTGTATATGGCACGCGATTCCCCGCCCACTCGTGTCACTCTGTCCAATGAAACCTGTCGATGATCCTCATGCCTCTGATTGAGAAGTTAATAATAGTCAGCGTTAACAACGGCTTAATGAAATACGGTGAGTTTGGGTGGTTATTATGCTGTAGGGAATACCTAACACAAAGACAAATCGACCGCAAATTTGTATAAAATAAAAACATGAACACTAAGACTCTCACCAGACTGAGATTGTGAAAAGATGTAGTCGGTATAATTTTCATATATCTTTATTCAAGGACTTCTAGAATACAAAATGTAATGGTATAGTAGAAATGACTGTAGGGTTGCCAGTCAGATAACACACCAGGCAGCAAAGGATTCAGTCAGTCCTGAACTTCAGAAAATAACCGTTTTTTTCCGTTTCTGACATGGAGTGGTGTAGATTTGACACATTTGTTTGAAATACTGTTATTCAAGCTTTTTTTGTCTTCATCCCAGTTCCAGAAACAAAAACAGATGCATCATCATTGTCCATCGGAAAGAAACCGGCGAACATTTTGTATCAATGATGAACCGTATGGGAATAAACAAGTTTTTTTTTTTTTTGCACATGCACATAGTTTTTCGTACAGTAACATGCAAACATGTCCAAGGAACAAAGCCATGTCAAACTAGATGAGGTATGTACTGTGGAGACAAACATGCGAAGCCTCTAATGTGGAACACTGATAGAGGATGGGTTCAGATGAGGGGTGACCATGGTTCAGACAAAGGGACTGCCAAATCCTCCACACACACACACACACACACACACACACACACACACACACACACACACACACACACACACACACACACACACACACACACACACACACGCACACACAAAGTATGGCAAAACAAACAAGGACATTTATAGGCCAGGGAACATTCCTTCAATCTACAACATTACCTCTCCCTAAGAAGCATAACCATGTCCATATTTCATTTCTAATAATTCACCTGTTTACTATCCATCAAAGAGATTGCACAATATAGCCTACAGGATTTGACAATAGGAAACAAAAATAAATATGTGACTTCTGATTCAATACGATAAAAACACATTTTTCATGGTTCTATCAGGGAACATGCAGTCAACTTGATTAACTCAAAATGCCGTTTCACATATTGTGAAAGATTCAATACCGGTTGTGCCTAAATGTAATTTCCAATAACTTTACACATTATACTATATTCACTGTACAATTTACAACTCCTAAATAAATCAAATGTAAAATTTTGGTGACAATCATGCTAAAGCGTGAATCTGGGTTCCCCAGAGGGTAAAGCTACAGGCTGGCTGGAGTGTCTTCTTGTTGCATAGCCCTACTGTAAGGCAACAGTCAACACAACCCTTTTTGCCTATGATAGGATAATATTTAGAATAACCCCTTTGACCTTTAGGGTCAATCCCTCCGCAGGACCTATCTTAAAGTCCTGCCCTCAGGAGAGACAGACCTGGAAGAAAACAAACCCAGGATTTTCGGGCAAAGGTGGCACGCTTCTTTGTGGTCGTTTTCTTAAGCACAGAACCTCCTCCAGGATTCAGAGAGACAAGGTAAGGATTCCGAACATGATATATATATATATATATATATAATTTAGAACAAAAGTACAATAATAGAAAAACATAAAACGGTAAAGTGAAACTTTCCTTGTTTGGAGGGAATCACAATGGCACTTTTTTCCCATTACACATCTGTTCCTACCAACTCTTTCTGGCAGTTTTGTTTATTTTGGAAGAAAAAGGCAGAAAGCTCGACAGGCGACTCTAGTCAGTTACCGACAAACGTGGACACTTTCAAGATCCCTCGGCATGCAGTATATCGCTTGCTTTGGATCTCTAACTCTTACTTACAACTATATCAATTAAAAATTGTATATTTATGAATACAAAAAATCTTTTTTTGTGCATTATTTTCCCTCATCGGAGATGAAAACAAATGCTTCGTTCTATCAAAAACCAGCAATTGGTTTAATTTCTTCCAGCTCCACCAACCATTTCACTTTATATTACAACCTAAATAACTGTCTTCCTATGCATAACCAGTTTATATCATCTTCATAACACATCCCATGTTCTACATGAGTCCCATCTACAAGTCAGGCTGCATCACAACTGTACAATAATACATCTTTAAATGACAGGCACTTGGTAATTCAGCAACCAGAGCATCGTGTTAGCAAGAGCTGACCTACCTGACCACTGTACACTCTCAATCATTTACAAAAACAAGAAAGCTGTGAAAAGATATTCAATCCACCGTAGTTTTGTAGAAAACAACTACATTTTGCGTTCATCGTGTCGTGAGCAGACTGCATGAGACCACAGAAGATCTACAACTACACAAACATATAGTCCTAACTACTGATTAAAGAAGAGGGGTCTATCTGCTAGAACCTCGAATTCTGAGCTAGCAAGAGAACAAGGTCATACTAAAGGATCTTCTGCTGCAAGGAAAAGGGTGGAGTGGTAGTGCATTTTCATCATCGTGAGGTCTGGTCTCATGAGTCCTGCTTCCAATACATGGCCAACAGATCGGACAGCAACAGACTATTTCACAGGAACAGGCCAGCTAGGATGATTGGCATTCTGAGGGGTTTGTAATTTCAGCTCATCGAAAACACAGTTCACAGTCTTTGCCCCCCAACCCCACTCAAAGTAGGAAGACATTTTGGCTTCTTTTTCTTCAATCTTCTTCTAAAACAAAAACATTTTACCGCTCAAGGTAGAACACGCGTAGGGATGTAACGTGTGCTCTGCACTTCGCTCACACAATCGAGACGAGTTTCAGTTTCAGTGCAAGAAGGGAGTAGAAAAAAGACGTCTTTTGTTTTAAAAAAAGAGAGGACAACACTACAAACAGGAAGGGTTTTCCTTTTTAAGTACCGTCCAGTAGTTTCTTTTCAAACGTACACAACACCCTTCCCTTCTCCTTTGGACTCCTCTGGGCGCTCCAAAGCTGACGTCAGCCCGCAGTCCGACCACCCGTCCAAAACACGACGGGAGTCCATCGACGCTCAAGCTAAAACGCTTTCGGATCAGGCAGATGACGAGGGGAGGGGGAAGAGTTCCGCCAAACTAGCTAGCACCAGTCCTCCTCCTCCTCCCTCTCCCGAAACCCTCCAGTGCCCCTGGCGCCGGCGTTGACCCCCAGGGTGAAGTGGAACCCGTTCGGTACCCCCGCCCTGCCCTGTGTGGGGGCCGTGGAGGGCCCGACGCCCCCCCCGCGTGAGGCCGGGGTCGAGGCCGGGGCAGCTGTCCTGGGAGAGGCTCTGGGCCCTCCGTGGGTGCTCACGGCGTCCTGGAAGTCCTCCGTCTCCTCCAGGAGGCCGCGTGGAGGCCTGTCCCACGCCCGGGGGCTCAGGTTGGGGTCGGAGCCGATGCGGGTGACCGGTACGGGGGATCGGTCGTGGCCGCTAAGGAGGGCGTCGTGCTCGGACAGCCCCCTGCTGAGGCGGCAGGGGGGCGTTGCGGCGGGTTGGACGGGCGAGGAGTGGGCGGTCTTGTAGGCCACGGCCGGCCGGGGGGTGAGGGGGGTCTGGGGAAGCTGCCGACGCCCTCTGGGTGTCGTGGAGCCTGAGGTCTGGACCGGGGGGGTTCCTTTAACCTTGGGGGGGGGGAGGGGCAGGAGGAAGAATGGGAGCAGAGAAGACAGATGAATACAAGACAATGGTGTGTACCGCACTGTACTGCTCTTGGGACACTGAAATGACTTGTGTGCGTGGTAAAATACTACTCCCCACCTCCTCTCTCTTGTCCTCCTCTCTCCCGCCCCTCTCCCCCTTCCTCACCAGTTTGAGCAGGCCGGCGTCGGGGCCCTCCCCCGGTGAGGTGGAGCGGCTGGGCCCGGCAGAGCGGGCGTGGCCGGGGTCCCTGGCTCCGTAGCGCTCGCAGGAGTAGTACCGCTGCTTCTCCCCCGTCACCGAGTGGTACCTCCGCTCCTGGGGCCGCCCGCGTTCCCGCGCCCTCTCCCTGCACGCCCCCTCCACAGGGGGGTCGGAGGGGGAACCTGGAAGGCGCAGAGACACGTTCCTGCTGAGGTACTTGTTTTGTGTGTTTTGTTGGGGGGGTGTTTTCTATTGTGTTTGTGTTTTTAAGCCTTTGTTTTTACTTATTCTGTAACTCAACACTTGAATTTACATCAGGATTAATACACTGAGCTGAAATGAAATGATTCGAGTTTAAGTGAATTTCCTTTTATGTTTTTCTCTCCCTCTCAATCTCTTTCTCTCTTTCTCTCTTTTTCCCTCCCTCCCTCCCTCCCTCCCTCCCTCTTCTCCAGAGAGCTGCCTGATTCCGCCGGCTTGCCAAGAACCACCCATCTGCCTGGGCTTTCATCTGAGCTGTAGAGCCCAGCTGCTGCTCTTCCCCACACACACCACAGACGACCCAACCACCCTGGCAGCGAGGCCAGCTCCACCCCCCTCCAGCCTCCGCCCCCCTCCGGCCTCCGCCCCCCCCTCCGTAGCTCAGAGAGCTCCCTGGACCAGGCTGCTCAGACTGGGGCATCGTGGAGGTCACACGAGAGACATGACCTCATACTTGCGTGTGTGTGTGGGGGGGAGAGGCAGACAGATTCTGTCTCTCGCAGTGCCTAAGGGTGTGTATGTGTGTGAATGTGTACGTGTGTGTGTAAGCATGTCATTTACATTACATTTAGTCATTTAGCAGACGCTCTTATCCAGAGCGACTTACAGTAAGTACAGGGACATTCCCCCCGAGGCAAGTAAGGTGAAGTGCCTTGCCCAAGGACACAACGTCATTTGGCACGGCCGGGAATCGAACTGGCAACCTTCAGATTACTAGCTCGATTCCCTAACCGCTCAGCCACCTGACTCCCTTGTCACACATGTCTGTGTGTGTTTGTGTGTCTGTGTGTGTGTGTGAAAGTTGACTTCAGATCTATCCATGTGGCAAAACCTCCATTACGACGATAGAATCCTTGATGGCTGAAACGCCCTGTTGCTGTGTGACGCAGCCTGGGAGCTGCTCTGCAGAGAGGACGCTTTAGCCTCATTCAGTCACGGCCTGTTAATAAACATGAACCGCGCCTCACACATCGCAACACAGCATGTGGAGCAGAAAAACATCTCTAAAAGAGCTGTTTTGGGGGCAGATTAAATCGTATTTCATAACCGTCACTCTCCACTACAGAGCACAAAGAGGCCACTAACACAAATCAAAAAATCAAATCCCCACAGAAAGGAGATTTTCCTCGAGGAACTCTCGAAGTCTCTGCTAGTCAGAGGGGAAGCTTGAAACGCACAATCCTGCCTGAAACCCTTTGGGATGGGAATCAGAGACCCCTTTTTCCTACATAACGCGATCACAGACCCTTAATCTCTTAAGGAATTTGCACCACTAAGCATCCAGGCAATTTGGAACAAGAGCCAGCCCCCCCAACTCCCCTTCCCTCTCTCTCTCTCTCTCTCTCTCTCTCTCTCTCTCTCTCTCTCTCTCTCTCTCTCTCTCTCTCTCTCTCTCTCTCTCTCTCTCTCTCCCACCCCCCCCCTCTCTCTCTGCCTCTCTCTCTCCTTTTCTTTTCTCTCTCTCTCCCCCCTCCCTCTCTCTCTCCCACCCCCCCCCCTCTCTCTCTCTCTCTCTCTCTCTCTCTCTCTCTCTCTCTCCCTCTCTCTCTCCTTTTCTTTTCTCTCTCTCCCCCCTCCCTCCCTCCCTCCCTCCCTCCCTCTCTCTCTCCCAACCCCCCCCCTCTCTCTCCCCCCCCTCTCTCTCTCTATCCCCCTCTCTCTTCCTGCAATGCGTGTGTTCGCAGAAACTCGTGTCTCACCCGTGCTGCTGGCAGGCTGAACACTGGTCGCTCCATCCAGAGACTTCTGCTTCCTGTCCTTGTCCCGGCGTCGCTGGCAGCTGTGGTGGTGATGGCGGTGGTGCGCCCTGTCCTGCCCCGTCGCCGACCCCTGGGCGGGCCGCTGCAGGGCATAGTCCCCCAAACCCGCCTCCAGGGGGCGTTGGGGGGTCAGCGTGGACGCCGAGCGGCGGATGGGGCTGAGGTCAGCGATGGGCTGGTGGGACGGGAGAAGAAGAGAGGGTGAGGAGGAGGGAGAGATGGTGTTGACGCGCCGGAGGAGGGCAGCAACACGGAAGAACAGACCCAGAAGCATCGCCACACACACACACACCACCCACTCCCTGTCAGCAAGACTGAAAGGAAAAAACACAGCAGCATTTCCACCACAAACACTCGGCGATTCGGACACTTAAAAGGTCTAGATGTCGAGCTATATATAAACATCACCCATGTTCCTCAGAACATAAGCTGGCAGAAGTAACTGCTGGGGATCTAAGAACAGGCGGGGTGTTGACGTGGGCCGTGGAAACATCTGACACCGTCACAGGAAGTGACTTCTCCTGCAGGGAAGTGTGAAACGCGCGTCCCATACTAAGTTTGAGACGGCTCAACTGACAAGTGGTGAAAACCAACAGGTTGTCAGTCGCTTCATTATATTCCCACCCCCCACCCCAACCCCCGACACACACACCCTGACACACACACACCTACACACACCCACATCAGTGGTGTTTCGAGGCCACAGTCTCCACACCCCACCATATTCTTAAGTGACTGACTGTCGCTGCCTGGACAGTCGACATGTCTGGAACGCCAGCTAAGTTCTCACCCCATCTGGTGGCCACAGGGGAGATGACATCTAGCTGACAACCCCTGGAACAGACAGCCAGGACCTCTGGACCAAGTTTCATTACTGATCTGGAGTCCGTTTGTTATACTGACTATGCTGTTTGCTTGGTGATGGTAAGTTACTTTTGCGTGGGATCCTAATGACATCGTAGAGGAATGTAGGGCGTTTCTGTTCCAGGGGGTCCATACACACATTGCTGATTGGTAGCCACAGTCAGTGGTTTGAACAACACGAAGCACAAGGACAGAGAGAGAAAATACAAGTCAGTCAAAGGTAAGAAACTAGCATCGCTGTACCTACCCATACACAACACCCAGCGCCCACTGACACACTGAACCCCACCACCGTACAACACTTACACTTATGCCAGGAGACACTTTTATGACAAGGAAGCAAAAAAGTGTGTTTGGCGTTACCATGGCTGCATGTATAGAATATCTAGTGGTAGATTTGGACTGGCAGGAGGTGTGTGACTGTGTGTGACTGAATGGGGCCTTCGCAGCGGAGACACAGCCTGTCTCTGGGGACAGAGGGTGACAGTGTGTGGACACTGGGATGGGAGGGGCTCATGGAGGCCAACACGGAGATGGACAGAAGGAGGGAAGAGAGAGAGGAGAGAGAGAGAGAGAGAGAGAGAGAGAGAGAGAGAGAGAGAGAGAGAAGGAGAGTAAGAGAGATAGAGAGAGAGAAGGAGAGCAGGTGGGAAGAGAGAGAGAAATAGAGTCAGAGATAGAAGGAGCATGAGATAGACAAAAGAGAGATAATAGAACAGAAAGAGACAGATAAATAGATAGATAGAGAGAGACAGGGAGAGGCGAAACAGGTGGTACATACTGCCAGGTGGGTCCCAGGGGCGTGGCGAGGGTGGCTCCGCTATCAGACAGCACACACAGGAGGGAGGGGGGGGCACAGATTAGCCATGGGCATCAAGAATAGGGAGGAGGGAGGGAGGGGAGGGAGGGAGGAGGGGGTGGGTGAGAGAAGGAGAAAGGAAGCAGTGAGGGAGAAGGGAGAGAAGAAAGAGAGGGGGGCGAGAGAGAAGGACAGATGAAGGAGAGAGGGAAAAGAGGGTCAGAGATAAGGAGATAGTATTAGTAGAGAGGAGTTAGGAGACAGGAGAGGAGATAGGAGAGGAGATAGGAGACAGGAGAGGAGATAGGACAGGAGATAGGAGAGGAGATATGAGACAGGAGAGGAGATAGGAGAGGAGACAGGAGAGGAGATAGGAGACAGGAGAGGAGACGGGAGAGGAGATAGGAGAGGAGACAGGAGAGGAGACAGGAGAGGAGATAGGAGACAGGAAAGGAGAGGGGCAAAGGAAGACTGACAGCAAAGCTAGACAAACAGCATTCACTGGTTTACACAGGTGGACCAATCACACGGACAGAGAGAAGCCGTGAGGAAAGATGGAGGAAGATGGAGAGATGGAGGAAGATGGAGGAAGATGGAGATATGGAGGAAGATGGAGAGATTGGAGAACAAACGACAGAAGAGATGGAATGACAGTAACTGTAGCAGCAGTAAGACCTTGTGGGAACGCAATGGAGACAAAGATGAAAATCATGTCTGGTGTGCTAAAACAGGAAGTGACATAAGCAGAACGACCGGATCATGTGTGATCTGGCGTTTGACATCCATAAACAGTAGAACGTGTTGAATGAGATGAGATGGGAATACTGAAAGGCGTTTATTCATCATCAGCTTGTAACTGTAAAACAGAAAATGTGACGTAGTTGTAATTGATGGTCTTATACCTGTTCAAACACAGTTTCTCTATTGAAAAACTGGAAAAGCGTACATGGAAAACCCTGCGTGGACTTCCTCCAGTGCAGTGCAGTGGACACCTCCAGTATTAGTGCACTGTGGAGTCCCACGCCTGCCTGCCAGGTCAGCAGGATGAAGGGACGAGAGCTGAAAGGGATCCTCTGCCCAAGTTAGCCCGTGGCTGCTCTCACTTATTCATCCATTTATACTTGTCTATCCAGTCTCTCTCTTTTCCACTCTCTCTCAGACCTCCTCTCTGTCTTTCTTTCCCCCCCCCCCCTCTCTCTCTCTCTCTCTCTCTCTCTCTCTCCTCTCTCTCTCTCTCTCTCTCTCTCTCTCTCTCTCTCTCTCTCTCTCTCTCTCTCTCTCTCTCTCTCTCTCTCTCTCTCTCTCTCTCTCTCTCTCTCTCTCTCTCTCTCTCTCTCTCTCTCTCTCTCTCTCTCTCTCTCTCTCTCTCTCTCTCCTCCTCTCCTGCACCTGTCCATCAGCTTCCTGTCAGCGATGGCTTGTTAGACCATCCACTGTCATCTCTGAAGGTAATAGGAGAGTTGTATCATATCATGCAGACTATGGTCCACAAGGACACAGTCCTGATGCTGCCTGATCTGGGCCTGACAGGTGCAAGCTATCTGATCTGAGAACAGATAACTGGGCACGATAGTGAGGAAGAGAGAGAGACAGAGAAATAATAAGACAGACAGAGGTTAATAAGAGATAGAGAGAAGGGTGGGGGCGAGAGAGGATGTGGAGGAAAGGCAGAGAGAGACAGTCAGATAGAGGAAGAGAATGACAGGCAGAGAGACAGCGAGATGGAGAAAAAAGGACAAGAGAAAAAAAGACTGATAAAGAACAAAGAAAACGAGAAATAGAGGCAGAAATATCGAGACAAAGAGAAACAGTGAAGGAGGGAGACAGAAGGACGACAGAGAGAGACAGAAATGTAGAAAGAGAGAAGATAGAGAGACAGAGAGAGAGACAGAAAGATAAAGAGAGAACGATAGAGAGACAGAAGAGAGAGAGAAAGATAGAGAGACAGACAGGCAGAGAGAGATCCACAGAGACAGACAGAGAGAGATCCACAGAGACAGACAGGCAGAGAGAGATCCACAGAGACAGACAGGCAGAGAGAGATCCACAGAGACAGACAGGCAGAGAGAGATCCACAGAGACAGACAGGCAGAGAGAGATCCACAGAGACAGACAGACAGACAGGCCGAGAGAGATCCACAGAGACAGACAGACATGCAGAGCTTACGTAGTATTCAGCGTTGAGCCTGGGCATGAGGCGGCTCTGCCACGGCCCTCCAGGGGAAGCCCTCCACGTCCGAATCGTTCTCCAGCCGACTCGTCTCCAAAGATTCCTACGACAGCAAACACACGCCTCAGGCTGAGGCAGCTGGTACTCGCGTCTGATACTGAACTCACCGAGCGCCCCGCGAAAGCCTACTCTCTGTTGTTCGGGCTGCTCTAAATGATCCTCACCAGCAGGTGTCCCTAACGGCTGCTGTTGAATGAGCTTTGAGTCTGGAATCGAGCTGCCATACAATTGGCTGGATGCCTCAGTGCTTTAGAAAGACTTGCGTTGCCGTTACTACAGAATCACAGCGATTGCTAGGTTAAATACGGAATGAAATAGTTTGGCCGAACGTGTTGATCAGGAGAGTAGAGGTGTTTTCTGCGTGTGCATCTAAGGTAACAGGAAATACATCAGGTGTTGGGATTTAAGAAACGAGGCTTCTTTGAGAGTCGAGCTGTTTGTCACCTACCTGAGGTTTTGTAAAGTTGGTGCATCCTCTGATTCCCTTATGGCATCTGTCTGGCTTGTTCTGCACACACACACACACACACACAGGATGAACACAGGACATAAGACACACACACACACAGGATGAACACAGGAAATAGCAGTTATCAGTACAATGGGTCACAACAAGTATGGGATGTGTACTTGCCAGATTCATAGGACTCAATTATTCCCTCAAATATTAGAAGGTGAAAACATTGCACATCCACGACGGCCACTCACACTGCATTGTCATTGGTTAGCGAGGTGGTGGTGGGCGGGGCCTCAGGCTGCGAGGGGGTGTCGGCCTGGAGGCTGAGAGGGGGCGTGTCCTGCTCCTGTATGTGGGCGAGGGGCAGCATGGGTCTAAAGAGGGAACCCCCTTGTCTCTGCAGGGACACAAAGGTCAAAGGTCACAGTGGCAGCAACCTGAGGAGGGATGGTGATGGGTTGGGGCAGGGGTGAACCTACCCCCAGGATTAGGGCCCCCCCTGTGAGACTGTGCCCAGCCAGAGGGCCTGTTGGTGGGCAAGCCGTACCTGCGTGCTCCCTGGAGCCTGCTGCTGCTGGAGCTTCTTGGCTCGGTTCTGCTTGTAGTAGTCGAAGATCATGAGGGCGGCGTAGACCTTCCCCACTGTCAGCTCCTTGTCTGCAGACAGAGGAGGCAGGTGAGGCAGGAGAGGGGGAGGCAGGTGAGGGGGAGGCAGGTGAGGGGGAGGCAGGTGAGGCAGGTAAGGGGGAGGCAAGTGAGGGGGGAGGCAGGGGAGGCAGGTGAGGGGAGGCAGGTGAGGCAGGTAAGGGGGAGGCAGGTAAGGGGGAGGCAGGGGAGGCAGGTGAGGGGGAGGCAGGGGAGGCAGGTGAGGCAGGTGAGGCAGGGGAGGGGGAGGCAGGTGAGAGGGAGGCAGGTGAGGCAGGTGAGGGGGAGCAGGTGAGGCAGGTGAGGCAGTTGAGGGGGAGGCATGAGGGGGAGGCAGGTGAGGCAGGTAAAGGGGAGGCAGGTGAGGGGGAGGCAGGTGAGGGGGATGCAGGTGAGGCAGATAAGGGGGAGGCAGGTGAGGCAGTTGAGGGGGAGGCATGTGAGGCAGGTAAAGGGGAGGAAGGTGAGGCAGGTGAGGGGAGGCAGGTGAGGCAGGTAAAGGTGAGGGGGAGGCAGGTGAGGCAGGTGAGGCAGATGAGGGGGAGGCAGGTGAGGGGAGGCAGGTGAGGCAGGTAAAGGTGAGGCAGGTGAGGGGGAGGCAGGTGAGGCAGGTAACAGGGAGGCAGATGAGGCAGATGAGGGGAGGCAGGTGAGGCAGGTAAAGGTGAGTCAGGTGAGGGGGAGGCAGGGGCAGGTGAGGCAGGTAAAGGTGAGGCAGGTGAGGGGGAGGCAGGTGAGGCAGGTAACAGGGAGGCAGGTGAGGCAGATGAGGGGGAGGCAGGTGAGGCAGGTGAGGGGGAGGCAGGTGAGGGGGAGGCAGGTGAGGGGGAGACATGTTACACTGGAGGACGTACACATCGCCCCGCCGTGCACAGCTGTGACATCATCAGTAGTTTTGTTGATCACATGACGTGTTTCACCACCGCAACGCTACTTTCTGATGTCTCGAACTCATCAGGGTTGGACTGACACAAAATATATAAGAAAAATGTTGTACCTTTCTAATAATGTATTTATATATTTGACTGTATATGATGTACGTACTGTACTGATGAACACATTCTTATTAGATGATCATTTGCTCTATTAGATGATCATTTGCTCCGTGTGACCACTAGATGGCACCAGAGGAGCACCTCAGTCTGAGGAGAAGACGTTCCTCCCTGTAAGGCCTGTCTTACAGTCTGTTATCGTGTGTGTGTGCGCGTGTGTGCGTCTGTGAGTGTGTGTGTGCGTCTGTGAGTGTGTGTGTGCGTCTGTGAGTGTGTGTGTGCGTCTGTGAGTGTGTGCGTCTGTGACTGTGTGTGTGCATGCATGTATGTGTGTGCGTCTGTGAGTGTGTGCGTCTGAGTGTGTGTGTGCGTCTGTGAGTGTGTGTGTGCATGCATGTGTGTGTGTGCGTCTGTGAGTGTGTGCGTCTGTGAGTGTGTGTGTGCGTCTGTGAGTGTGTGTGTGCATGCGTGTGTGTGTGCGCGCGCGTGTTTGAGAGTTAAACAGAAATAGAGTTGACCTCATAGGAGAGTGGAATCTGAGGGTCAACCTCTAATTGGAGCAGATCCCCGCTGGACACTGAGCCTCAGGACCAGAGGGCTTTACACAAGATGATAGAACCCCCTGGAAATAGTCTATCACTATAGTCAGTCACTATCTTTGTCTCTTTCTCTCACACACAAAACCACACGCACACACACACCTATGCACGCACGCACGCATGCACACACACACCTACACACACACACACGTACGTACGTTTATGGGGTGTAACCAGTAGGTCGACAGTCTTCTGTTGAAGGTTGGGCCAGACTCTGGAGATCTCTCTCTTCAGCTCAGCGTCACAAAGCCTCTGGGCCAATACCCCTGCAGACAGCCCCAGAAACATCACACCTCCACCAATCACCCGTCAGCATTCCCGCTTAACGTCCCGCCCTATCCCCCCTCCCACCACCACACACAGGACAGGCCAGGTGCATTGTGGGGCCTGTAGTTTTCAACCTCTCACCTGACGCCAGCTTTATCTCCAGAGCTGTGCGGATCAGAGCCATCAGGGTGGAAGTGAAATGCACCGTGTTGTCATCGGCGATGGGCATATTCATCCTGACCAATCGCTGAAGAGAGAACGAGGAGTTCAAAGTGGCCAATCAAAACACACCTAGGTCAAAGGCCTGATTGGTCCTCTGTGAAGAGTTTGTTTCCTGTTCCGTGAAGTATGTGCCTTGTGTGATGTGGGGCTAGTGGAAGCTACTGTACAGCACACAGGGCTTTCTACAACACCAAGCACTCACAGAGCACCTACATCCACAAGCAGGAACGTGAGAACACACAGGAACATGAGAACACACAGGTCTGGAACACCATGCTACGCTACTGACCCTTCATGCACGCTACTGACCCTTCATGCTACGCTACTGACCCTTCATGCACGCTGCACTGCGACTGTAAATATTGAAATATACATATATACGTGTGTGTTTGTGTAAATATATGTATGTATGTATATAATACGTAGTATCCATATAGTATGGCATATATATTGATATTGTACCCACACAGTATATACATATTTCATTCCTTGTATTCCAGTAGAACTGCATGTCTTCATGTTTCCATGCTATTCTCATGTGCTGTACTGATGGATGAAAGACCATGGAGAGAGGGAAGGGGAGGGAGGGGGAGAGAGGAGGGAGAGAGGAGGTGGGAGGGAGGGGGGGAGGGAGGAGGGGGAGAGAGGAGGAGAGAGGAGGTGGGAGGGGGGGGAGGGAGGAGGGGGAGAGAGGAGGGAGAGAGGAGGTGGGAGGGAGGGGGGGGAGGGGAGGAGGATGGAGGAGTAAGGGAGGAGGTGTACCTATGAATGCTAGGTCTGACACGGTTCATCCACTAGAGAGTAGGACAAGGCATGCCATCACACACACACACAGACGCACGCACCCACACACACACACAAGCACGGACATGAACACACACAGGCACGCATACACACTAACACACACAGAGACACTCACACAAGTAAGTGGGAGGCATGAAAGATCACAGCAGGGGAACAAGAATGACCATTTAACAGGGATTGTAGAACTAAGCTGGCGGCCAGAGTGGAAAATGGAGGCTTTCAGGACATGATGACACACAGGAAGAACAATGCTCATCAGGGTGGAAACTAGGCTGGATGCACTACCAAGGCAACCGAGAAGACAAGAAAGAAGGAAGGAAGAAAGAAAGAAACGATGAAAGGAAGGTAGAAGAAAGAAAAAGAGATTGAAAAAAAACAGAGAGAAAGAAAGGATAAGTAAAAAAAGAAAAAAAAGGCTAGCACTCGCTCCAGTGTACCGCTGTTTTCACAGCCTCCCCCC